>NW_010552749.1:68547-83305 GCF_000687285.1 Phaethon lepturus
TTGGGCTGTCATCATCGTATTTTTAAAGACAGTTGTTGGTTTTTGTTTTGGTTTTTTTTTAAATCTAAAAGCAGAAGTGAAAGTAAGCAAAATGGAGGGGTTTACCTTCTGGACCCAACTAAAAAGATTGATGAAATAACAGATAGTCTTTAACAAAATAGCAAGTCTACCTGACAGGAACCGCGCATCCATTTCAAAGGGTAAAGCAGCAGCAAGACTGATGCATTTTAAACATACTCCCAACTGGTTTGTCAGTAACAAATTAGACTTGTCACATTCTCCAAACAGTTTTAGTGAGAACATTAACAGTGTTAATAATCTATGGTCTCAAAAAAAATTGAGTCTAGTTCCAGGAAAGCACAGAATGGCTTGCAATTGTTTTGTTCTTGAGACTGCAGGATTTTCAAAAAATATATAATGTAAGCAAATGCTCGGTCTGGAAATTTAGAATAATTGGTAGTCATTATGCCCTTGATCATATAATTGTGTCAGCATATGCATAAGTTGACTCACTTGGTATCAGATTTCAAAAACACACTAGCTCCTTTCTGAACAATCACAGAAGGACTGGAAACCCTTGGCACCCAGTTCTGGATTCTGAGGTGTAATGAAAATTTTGGGCTTTGTATGTGTCCATGCATAGTTTTTAATTTACAGAACTTCATCACTGTTGTCTGTGTGTTTATATGTGCGTGCATGTGAAAACCAGGAAGAAGGCAGGGTGAGTTGTTGCAAACTCTTACGGAATTAGTGTTTAGTCTGTCTTGATGCAGATTTCTGTCAAGTTCTTTTTGAGGAGATACATTTGTGGGTCTTCTCCCATCTCCAAATGTTTATCAAGAAAAAATATTGTTAAATTGGATTACTACAGTTATGTGAGTATAGTCCTGTTAACAATGTGGAAGAGTGGAAATAAATGTATTTTCTTATTTCTTTAGAGCTTTCATGGTACATATTATATTCCTCAACTTCCCTGGCAGTTGAAGAGTATTAATAAAACAGAGCTGTCTCCTAAGTGGGGTAATGTGACTGAAAGGCTCTGAGATACACAGCTTAAGAACTCTACTGGGATGCATTTCCCAGTCAGGAGAAAATTCCTGTTGGACAAGTGTATGACTCAAAAAGCAGAGTAATCTTCTTTCTTTCTGGTGTCTTATTATAGGACAGAGCACATGAGGCTCTTTCACAAGTGTTCATGTAAGACGTACTACAAAGGGATCCTGACTGAGACATTGTTGTAGTAACAGGATAATAATAATAGTAAAAATCCGTGTAGAGTTCTTTACTCTTCCTAATCCAAAATAAGGGACAGAATTCCTGTATATACTCTCAAGTGCTTAAGCCTGTGTAAAAAGAAAAAACAACAACCAAAAAACAGTATTTTTGTTCTTCTTTTAAGTCTTATTGCATTACCTTTCTTGTTCAAGGTCTAATTCAAAGTAGAATATTTTTTGAGGAAATACATTTATTGTCAAGTATGCAGGAGAACACAAACAAATCTACCTGTTTCTCTTAATGTCCAATAATTATGCCAATGACCCGACTCAATGCATAGCTAGAGGAGAGGGAAGCTTGGAATGATGAGTCATTCAGGTTGAAGCCAGCTGGTAATTAATTCTGCAAAACAAACACCGTAATTACTAAAAAGTAATAAAACTTTACATTAAAGAGTATAACAGTTTTTTTTAAAGGATTCTATTAAGTTTAGTGCATTAGAAATACGCTATTTATAAATGCGAGCCTTGCAAAATGTCAATAGCTTGGTACTTATGTAGGAAATTAGGCAGCTACATAAAAAATAAATAATTATATTTAAAAACACATTTAGAGATTCTTTCATTAGTGAAATTAATTATATAATCTTAATGAGTCCTTTGGTGCACAATAGTTCCAATTCCTGAAGCTCTGAAAATAAAAATGATGAACAGAAAATGAGAACACAAACTAAGGGAAATACCTACCCTTGCTTGTTTCCATTTCAAAAGCAAAAGGCTGTGAACATAACCCCCTTTGAAGGAGAACTCAGAACTCCTTTGGCGGTCTGGGTTAGGGATGTGGGTGTGGAAAACCACATCATATTGACTGGGGGTGGTGATTAGAGAATGATCTCTCCTCAGGTTAAGTTACCACCCTGAGATGCGACAGCTGATGAATTTTGCAGTAGTTTCAGCTGACCAGTTTTATTTTGAATAAAAAGGATTCTGTTGGTAAGAAATGGGACTGAATTGTTGTTATGACTTTTCATCTAATAGCAGCAGGTCTAAAGAGGAACTGGGCTGAGACTACAACAGAGTCATCTAGTCAGGCCTGTTTATTTCTACTGTCCCTGGATTAGAACCACTGGCCTCTTAAGAAAAGGCAATTTAAGCCGCTGTTGATTTGGCAGACTGTATATTCCCTGTAAAAATAATGTTCTTTCAGTGAAGTACCAGCTGTCTTTGACTAGGTTGGAATAAATAGTAGCAGAAATGAAGCACAATGCCTGTACAGTCCAAATACAATATTCCTGTGTACCCCTCACCCTGCAGTTTATCTTGACTATTTAAGCCTAGGTAGAAACATGCTTCTTGCTGGGATTTTGCATTATAGCAGCTATCTTGGGTCAGCTGTTTTAACATGAAGTATTTCTTCTTTCTCTCTACCTGAAGGTACTGGTTCTTCCAGTGCGGAAGTATGCCATTGACAGCATGGCTTTATTCTGACTTTTGTTTGTGGTAGGGCTTGTGCTAAACTGTACTTTGAAAGCTGCAGTGAGCGGAGAAGAAAATGGGGGGAATATAGTAGTAATACAAATAAATACACAAATACTCAGCTGGACAAATCCTGCCACCTATACCCACCATATCCTGTTATTGGGACAGTGGTGAGTCTCTTTCAGCTTATGCTAACAGCACTGTAACTTTTGTTCCTGCACTACGGAGGACTTCAGAGATGCTAACATAGGAAGTTGAATTTCTGTGGGACATGTCTGAGTTTTTCATTGTTCAGGGTGTTTTTTTGTCTTGTCTCTCTTGTGCTGCTTGGTTTTTTTTCTAATAGTTGTCAATTCTAACCAGCCTGCTGCTTGTGAAAACGTATTCAAGCTTAACAGCATGTCTCACGGGGCTACTTGGCCATGTGAGTTTCAACTGGAATCAGACTGCATCCCTGAAACAAAACAAAGCTTAAAGCAAGCTATTTGACTGCCATGTGCTGGGCTGTCTACTTAAGGCAGATTATTTTTCTGTTCAACCGCTAAATTGCATCTTAAAGTGAGGACCTGAAACAGACTTCAACATGACAAGAGTTTCCTTCCTAGGGTGGTGACAGATTTCATGTGCTGATACAACTAACTCCACTACATACTCTTTGTCTTGCTTGGACAGTGGGACTGATGATGTCCCTTAGTCATTCATTCTGTGTAAACTCGACACTCAGAATAATGCTTACTTTCAAATAAAGGCAGTTGCTTGAGCTTCTTAGTGGAACAGAAAACAGCTCTTGGGCCAGAAAGCTCCATGTGCCTCAGAAATGTTTTGTGTTGTGGCTTGTTTTGGAGTGGAGGGGCTTTTTGTTAACATGTTTCAATCTCTAATCCCAACGTCCAAGGTTTTTCACCACAATTTTTGGTGAAAATATGAAAAAACAAAAAAAACAAGAAACAAACCCCATGGGAGTCTAAAAATACGTTATTTGTACCTATGATTCTTGCAGGACCATCCCCAACGTGTTTCAGTAGGAAAGGTATATTTTTACCTTTGCCTCCAAAAGCTGCCTTAAAAAGTCATCAGGATATCATTGCAGATTTCACAAGAGATCCAAAAAGATTGTCAGCACGTGGTCCAAATCTTCCTGAAGCCCATGGAAAGATCTGTGCTGACTACAGTGGATTTTGAGTCAGAACCCCTTAATTAAAGCAATGAAGATAGAGAAAGTAAGGACAGAGAATTTCTGTGTTACTGGGGAGAAATGGAGGGAGGAGTACAAGAAAGTAAACTGTAAACCACCAGACTGCATTCTCACACACATATCCAAGTGGAATACCTTGCAGCTCCTGCTCAGAGGCAATAAATGGTGCAGCTTTACAGTGAGAAAAAATGGGAAGTGCCATTCCCAAAAGATACAAAATACATCTCTCCCTATGTCAAGCAGTTAACAATATGGATAGCATCTGCCTGGGCTTTTATCTAGATTTAAATTTGTTTTCCATTCACCAGGCTCAATTGCAGGAGAGTGATATTGAAATGTGCATGAACCATCAGATACAAATTTCATTACCACCTCTGCGGTACACCTACTATAGAGAATTTTATGAGTGAAAAAGATCACAGGATACTTAATCACCTCCAATATGTGCAGTCCAGATTGGAAGAAGTAATTGATTTTCTAATAATGGAGAAAATTCTTGGCTGGAGGCATAGTACTGTGTTTTAGCCCCTGTCTAAGTGATGTAATTTCCACTATAGGGAGTCACGGATCTATCTTAGTGATTGGTTTGCGGGATTACTTCTTAACAATCTTGCAGATGATATATCAATGCTGGGGCTTTCCAGCCATTAGACTCCTTAAAAAATGCATTCCCATTTCTCACAGCTGTGAAGTTGTTGGCCCCCTTGAATAGTGCTACAGTCCTGGAGGCATAAAGTGCCAACTTTATGTGGGGTAAGTCCCACTGAATATCACTGAGCCCTGGTAATAATAAGACAGGCACTTCCTTCAGGGAGGCAAGGTGGGACAGAGTTTCTTTTGCTCCTACTAGTTTAATGCGGAGGTTGCCTAAGGCTGCAGAGCACCGTACTGGTGAAGGATATCACTACCTTTTGTGGAAAGGTACTGCTTTCTCACGGCAACGCTCTTTAGTGCTTCTTGGGCAAAAGAGCTGGTTTGTTTTAATAGTAGATATGTCTGACCTGTCTCCATTGGAACAGAAACAGATCAGAAAAACAAATGCTGTGATCATACATCTGAAGAGGTGGTAACCCCTAGCAAGAGAGGAGAGATGGGAAGTCAAGGAATGGTAGATACAGTAACTTCTCCAGATACAGTAGCTGCCTGTCCAGACTGGGAAAGGAACATACTTGGGCACAATGGGTAGCAAAGAATGCGTAGCAAAAAATGCAGATAGCACAGTGCGTTGTGGGGTTTTATCTTTCTAGATACAAACAATTCATGTCCTTCAAAGAGATTACTTGTCTTGGTAATAGCTGCCAGTTGGGAAAAAGAGCCTTCTGCCTTTGACTGACTGATTTCTGTGTCTAGGGCACAGTCTCAAAAGATGTATTGCTTCTTTTATTCTGAGTTATTGGTATTCATGCACAAAAAGTATACATTCCATGTTACAGAGAAACCACAGCAGTGCAACCTGATGATGTTCAAACAGATTCTGAAAGGGATTCATATGAATTTCAAAGGGCTTTGGATCCGGTCTTCTGTGAACTGCATCAAAAATGCTGTTTGGGTCAGTAATGCTTACCTTTTTTAATAATGTTTATATGGAATTATTGCACATTCACTTTCACTTTGCTGTCAGTTAAGAGACAGGAGCTGGAGCCTGCAGATGCCCATGTACTTTTCATTTTGCTGTGCAGAGTTATCACACCAATTCTTTGGATGATCAAAAGGGGGAAAAAAATGCATACAGTAATAGTGTCCTAAAGTTATTTTGAACCTGTAATTAAAAAAATACACTCTGGAAAATAGAGTCAGTTTTCACTCATGACAAGGTCATTTGGCTTAAAATGGGAACTTCTAGTTTCCAATCTTGCAAATAGCCAACTTTGTGGGCTATAACTGTGTTTAGCAATCTGTAAGACTAGAGATCTCAAAACAAGGTTCCATGATAGTCAGATATATACAGGTCTCCAGCCCCTACCTGTGTCTTATTCAAGTAGCAAGAGACTTCCCCCCTCCTTTTTTTAAATTTTGTTTTACAATATAAATGAAATAAAAAGATTAACTAGTAAATAGGGTTGTTGAAAAGATGGCAAGTGGAGAACAATAGGGAGCATTCCCACTTGCCAATGTAAGTCAATGCTATCAAATTAAGCTGGGCTGTGAGGGGCAGGTGGCCGCTGAGCTATCGCTAACAAGGCCTGTAACAGACTAGCTGGCTGCCCATGGGCCTCTGCTTGTTCTTGACAGTGAGGCTCTGCGTGGTAAAGTGCAGCAATTGTGGAAAGGTTGCTGGAATCGTTTTGGTGAGTCCTTGTAGGCTGCAACAGTTTCAGATGTTTTTTTCTTCTTTAGAAACCTTTCTTTCCTTGGTCTTTGCTGGGCTCCTACTGTTATGTATGTAATGTATATTGTGTACAATGCATATGTAAAATTAATATGGGTTTCTGTCAGATTTATCTGTGTTCCTTCAGGGGTAGATCATAAGTTTGATATCAGGATATCATTCAGATTGAATGTATGCAGAGCATTCAAGGAATGTTTGGTTGAAAACTTAAGTTATAAAAACCCTGTGAGAATAAGTTTGTAGTTTACTATTGTGCTTTTTATGGCATATTTTCTTGTCATATACTGAGGGTGTAAATCATGAAAGCAACTGGCACACAGAACGCCATTTGATGTTTTGACTTTCAGGCCTGGCTGTAAACAGAAGATTGCTGGTACTCTTTTAATGAAAATAGCCCATTTCTTGATAGGACTGACAGACAATGATCCTTTTAGAAGGTTTGGGATGAAATGTGATAAGCAATAGAACTTACTAAAGTTCTATTCTAATTGGTAAAACTCTAGGTGTTTTTTTCTGTTGCCCAAGGGTAGCAGGTGCATAAAGAACCATGACCCTCCTTTTTTTTTTTCTGTGAAGTTCTTCTCACATTCATGAGGTTAACTGGTTTTGTATTAATATGAACTGTGATTTAGAGTTTTCCTTAACCACCATATTAAGAAGAATGCATTAGTTAAGCTTTCTTTCTAGCTTTGCTGATTCTGAAAGGCCATGTTTCTGAAAAGAACTGTAAACTAGTGATCCTTGAAACAACGTACAGTCTTGAGATTTCAGTTGTAGGGGCATGCCAGCAAAATAATTACAGAGGGAAGCAAGAGGTGCAACATCAGGCCATTATTTTATGCAACTGTAAATAATTATGTCCAGAATATATATCTGGTAGGAGGGCATGCTAAGGACTCAATGTATTTTGGGAGAATTACAGGGAAAAGGGAACATTATATTTTGTAGATGTGTTCAGGAGAGTTGCAGTCACTTTTAACAACTTGATGGAATCACACTGGTACAGAGCTCAAAGGTCTACATCTGTGTTTCCTTGTCCTAGCCACAAACCTCTGGCTGTGGGATCTCATCAGTATTCCTGCTATAAGACTTGGTGCTATGGTCTTTGTTCCCTGAGCTTAAAAACCATCCTGTTTTCACTGCTGACAGCTTTATGGAAGCAGCTATAAAGTTTTGCCAGTGCTCCCTCTGCTTGCACCAATGAATCTAGGTTTCCCACTACAGAAGGATTGATAGTGGACTATTTTTATATTGAGCCAGATTTATGCAGTCTGCAGAATCATATGAAGCTAACCACATAATAAATGCATGTATTGGTGAGTGTGCAAAAAGTTATGCCAACTCTTCCTGAATGTCTCCCTGCATATCGCTAATATTGTAAAAGAGGACACTTGGAAAGCAAATAAGGTGGCAATTTTAATTCTTTTTTTTCTTATGGGTGGTTGGTCTACATGGAGAGGAAAACTTGGATGTATGCAGAAAGGTGTGAGAAGAAACATTAAGCTAAATCAGAAGGAATGAGTTTCGGTTGTCAGGCAGCCCCAAGTCAGGGGCAATACTGCCCCTGAGGGCTCTTGTCTCAAATGAAAATCCCGTCTGACAATGCTGATACTTTGACAGATCCTAAAGTTGAGTTGGAAATCTTCCAACAGAACACCGTGGATGAAAAAATAGAGGGAGAATGACAAAACATTTTTTCTTTATTTCGAGCTACTTTCCCACAGTCTGATTTCCAAAGAGTTCTGTTGACATAAGTGCAGCATCCAAAGATGAGAGGTTTTTAAAACAACCTTCAGTGATACACAGTTTATACTGGGAAAATAATTATTCTTCAAAGATTCCTGAAAAATAGTGTTTAAGTTGTTTAATGATTAAAAACTTGATGTCCTTGAATATAAAAGTTAGATGAAAGAACTGCCAGGGACCTTAATGCAGCTGAAATGATAAACATAAAGGGAGCAGTAATGATCAAGCCTGAGGTGATTACATTCTCTAATTAGAACACATGTATCATTTAGGCATGTTAATCTTGTCTAACGTACATTGGTTAGACTAACCTATATCCAGTGCAAACTACTTTGATCATAACATCAGCAGGAAGAAACATTACATGTGCTCACAATCCTCTAAGCAAACACTGACACTCCCCATAGCATTCTGGTTCGCCTTTGCAAATACCCCTGAGTGGGCTAAGAGCCCGGCTCCCACTGATGTGTTACTGTGGGCATCTTGCTGTATTAGACCCCTCTGAGTATTTGCACCAGTATCTCAGGAGCAGAGAAGAGACGTTTAAAATAAGGCCTGACCCAAGCAGTAAGCTTGATGTCAAACACCTGCTTTTGGGAATTCTAGAGGGGAAAAAAACTATGAATGAAGTTACATTGCTGCAGTCTCAGCTGCTGGGTCAGTTTGTCTCCATGGCTGTGACTCTCAAAAGTAACTGAGTTATACCTCTTTGTGCTTGCTGAGGATCTGGAATATGGATCTTGGTTCCCAGCCTGAAGTATTTAAAAGGCCTGACCATTTTAAAAAAAAAAAAAAAAAAGTGGTATTTTTAAGCCCCTTGAAGGTGTCCTCTGCAGTAATCAGCAGATGTGATTCTGCTCAAGCAAGCCTGTGTGAATGTGTATCACAGCCATTGTTGTCTCTAAAAACCACTGTACTTTTCCTGATTCCTCTGCACAAGTGATAGAAGGGTATGGCAGCACAGGAGGAGCAGCTGGGCCGGCTACTAAATCTGCAGCTGCTGATGGATTTTGCAATCCCAAGGATTGTAGAGTATTGTTACTTAATAAGCTGCTTTTTGGCCAGGTGGGATCAAAGAGGAACATGGGAGGAAATAGTAGAGGTTACAATATAAAGTTCTGTGGCAATGTTTTTCAAACTTTCATGTACATGTGGATTGAAATCTTGTTCTTATTGTGACTGCCCTTCTGCCCTCTCCCACTCCACTCCATCTTGGTCATGATGATGCTTATTTTGTTAATTTTGATTGCTGAGAGGTTTCAATGGGAGTAATTTACTCTAAACTGGAGATACTTAAACACAGACCCATCTTAATCTGCAGTAGATTTTTTTTAAACATCAAGGAAATGATTCCTGTGGTGCCTTTGCCTTTCATGTTCCCACTTAGAGCTACCCCTTTCCCCAGCTTCTCCCAGAAGGGACAACTGGACTACATCTGAAGAAGGGCTTGCCTCATTGGAACTTTCTTTGCTAGAGCTCAAATGGAGGAAGGGCGTGTGCTGTGTGGTGCCTGCTTTTGTGAGACGTGAACCTCTCTGGGTCATCATCGGTGTGTACCACTGATGTGTTATATCAGGTCTTTTATGGCCAGGAGGTGTCCTTAGTTTGTGTGCTACAATAGCATGTTTGCATACAGCAATAGGGTCAGGTGTGACAAATCATGTAACTTATAATGAAGACAATTCAATATGTCCTGACCCTTTCTGAATCTGCACATGTAGGTGGACCTTTATATGTGATTGGTGAACATGTACTTAGTTGGTCGTAGAATGCTCCTGTCAGGAGCATTCTTTATTTTGGGGGTTTAGGATCAGGAGCAGCAGGTTTGCGAGCATGGGTGACTAGAGAAAGTGCAGTTCTTGATAGTGACAGAGTAAATGACAACACTGTGTACAAGGCAACGGGAGTCAGGAATTCTGGCTTCCATCCTGGATTTGCTGGTAGAGAATAGGCATGGAAGAGCCTCCAGCTTCTTGCAGTTCAGTTTTTGTTCTATAAAAGAGAAATCCTGTCAGAATTCATCAGTATATATAGTGGTTTTAACTCCTGGCAGTAACAAAATTAGTATTTAATCCCAGAAATGTTGAGATAGTTGTTTCCTTTTATCTCTGTATTTCCTTATATTGTAACTATGGGAATGTTCTAGAACTTTTATATTCTAAATAAAGCTGGCTGGTATTTGGCCTCCAAATGTAGGCTAGACAGTCACGAGGAGAGACAGGAAGAGCAAACACTCCATGGAGACTTCAGAGTTTAATTTGCAGCTATACTACCACTGAAATTAGGTCCAGTGGATGTGTGGAATGTAATCATACTTCTTAGGGTGTATTGGTGCCTTGCAGTGAATGCCACAGTAATGAAGTGAGCAAGGATCAGGCCTCAAACTGATACTAGAAGTAGGAACCCCTAAACAAAAAGAAAAGTCTTTAGTAAAAAGACATGTGTTGAGATGCCATCAGCCTAGCTTGAGATTTCTGCAAGGCAAGTTTGGTTGCAGAAGTTTGTCACTGCTAGCAGAGGGAGGATAGCTGAGAGAGTGGGAGGCTTGGGAGATACGATTTCAACTCCACTCACCTGCAGACCTCTTGCTTGATGTTGGCGAGGAACAGAAAAATCATGTATTACCCCTTTTGTTTCACATCCCTGTTTGGAAAATGGGGATGTGCAATTTCCCTCCCATGCAGGCATGCTGTGAAGAGAACTCTGCAAATGACTGATGTGCTCCTGTACTGTGGAGATAAGGACCAGACAAACAGCAAGGGCCCAATTTATTCCTGTACAACCCATTTCAGACTCCTCACTTGCATCCTCCATCCTAACTCCCAGATTATGCATCAGATGATCAGTAGCCCCATGAAGTTTGTTAAATCTAGGAATTCCCCTGGAGTAAATCCAGTCCTGCTATGTCTTTGATTTCTCTTGAATACTTGTGTGTGTGGGTACTCCCCCACAGGGGGGGAGTTCTGAAGGACAGTTGATTCTGTTTTGAGCTGAGAGTATTCACTGCAAAGCTTTTGTGCACAGCTGCCAGAAAATAGTTCCAGCACAGTAATGAATCTACCTCCAAACAGGAATTGCAGAACAGCTCCTGCACATTTTGGAGGGCTAGTGAATGTGTCCTGTTTAATGCATAGCTGAGCTCTTGGTTGTGCTGCATGTTATCAGCCTGGGGAGTAAAATCTGGCAACTGGCTGCTTTGAAAAGGCTGATATCTCCTGAGGTGCTTCCCACACTGTGAGAACAATGTGTCTAGATACAGAGGTGTCTTGAAGGACATTTGGGTATTCCTTAGAATATTCTGGCTACTAGCATGTGGGTAAGACTTTTCTGTGCACCTGCCTTCATAGAACAGCTTGTCCCAGGCTTTGAGAGGTGTCCCTCGGGGCATGGCCTGTGAAGCGCTCTGGTGCTAAGCTGTAACTGTCCCTTTGGCACTTGGTCTTTTCTCCCAACATACGTGTTTTTGTACTGTCATCAGATATGAGAGGCCCCATAAGGTACAACATGACTTCCAAATCAGTGTGATTGAGACAATCAAACTGGTTGCATAAAGATGTTAAGAGAATTCTTCATTAACATCAAGCATCCCTCAGCAATGAGTGCTGTGCATAAGAAAGCTTTTGAAGGCCAGTAGCAAGCAGAACTTTGTGACTGGGCTGTATATAGAATGTGAAGGGAGAAGCAGAGCCAAGCCAAACAGCTGCTTGAGACAGGCATCTGAGAATGCTGGCAAAATGCAGAGGTCAGAGGGAAGAACAAGTCCAAGAGCAAGCTGTTGTCCTCCCATGCTTCCTCCATCACCAGTGGGTCTGAATTTTGTCATACTGGAGTTTGCTTACTGATTATTTTTTTAAATTTTTTTTTTTCTCCCCTTACTGTGACCCTGAGGTGTGGCCACAACCACGCTGTGGGTATGGAATGTGATTTCGACAAATAAAGATGGAGTCCTATTATTTGAAGTTTGATAAGGCTTAAGTGACCTTATGTGTACTAATGTAGAATTTTTATGACACGAGATGTGTCTGGCTGCTTCTAAAACACGGCGTGTACTGGCTGAGCTCAGAAGGACCGTCCTTTAGAGACTGACAAATGGCAAGGTCCACACAGGACTGCAATACTCCTTGAATGCTTAACTGTTTCTGAAGACCAAGGAATACCCTTGGGTATTCAGGCATGCTGAATTATCTGTTGAGGGATTCCATCTAACCCTGAAGTATGTTTCTTGCTTGGATGCAAAGTTGCCATCCTGGGCCTTAGGAGAGCTCTACAGTTAGCTGTCAGAAGTCCCAAAACCCTTGTGGATCCAGCCACAACTAGACGAGGATGTGTAGGAGAGCAATTCTAGTCCCTTCCAAAAGGGGACTTTAAAAACTTTCTAGGTCTTAGCAGTGTTAGCATGGCCTGGCCTGAAAGCTGTAAGTTAAGAAAGCAGCTGCATTTCAGATGTGGATGCAGGCATGTCTGGCCATTTGGCCTGGTGGTGCCCACAAAGCTGCTCAGGGTCTGGCTGTAGCAGAGGAAAGCACTGCAGGAGGCATGAGATTATTATCCTCATCATAAGAAAATGAGAAATGATCTTACTAATAAAATACATGTATTATATAAATAAAGAGAATTATTATGCAATTTATTCTCTTCATGGACATGTTTGATTCTGTCACAGGGAGGGTGTGTATGTGCATTCATATTAGGCAGAATAACGGCCTTTCTAAAAAGATATTAGTGGATTATTTCACTCTTGCTGCAGTTGGCATTAAGATGAGAGGCCTTGGCTATTGTGCTGTCAATTTGTTTAATGATTATTAGAGGAGCAGGTGATTTCTATTAAAGGGAAGTGACAGACTGTCCATTAGATATAGATGCATGTTTATTAAATTGTAAGCCTGGAGCAAGCAGCCTGGCTCATTTGCTTCCAAATTCCAGACCAATCTGTTTTACTTTGCACCTGGAAGGTTTCAGAGCACAGTAAAAGTGGGAACTATTTACCAAGCCAGGGATAAGAGGACTGTTGCATTCATGCACATATATTCACTTCCATTCCAAATAGAGATTGCAGTGAGAACGAGGCTGGGGAGAATGCAGGCTGTAATACATGTTTCTCAGTTTCTTAGCCTTTCTTAGCCTTCTTACCTAGATAGGCTTGGAAGCAGAGAGAGATGACATAAGAATTTAATCTTTAAATGCAGACCTTTTGTCTCTTCAATCTGTGAGCGTGTGTGTGTGTATTCACATAATAGAAAGATGGGCAATTCCCTCTAGACCCATTTATCCCAGTGTTCTGGGCCTGGTGGTAGTCAGCCACTTCAGTGGGAGATGTAAGCTCTCCACAGTGAACAATTACAGAAGAATCTACCTAAAGGAGACATTTATTTGTAGTCTCCACCAGCTATTGGCTTATGCTCTGAAGCAGCAGAATTTATCTTTCTCTTTAACCCAGTCTGATGTGACTGTGGGTGTTCTCGTTACCGAGACAGAAGTTTAATCCTTTCAGGAAATGTCCCCCCAGTTTCAATGCCTCTGTTATCCTTCTTTCCTCTCAAACTGGTGCACTTTAAAATCAAACCTTTCCTTTCACAGATCTGACATAATAAGCTTACCACTCCATCTGTGCCCATTAACTGGATCTTCACTGGGATAGTGATTCAGGGTCTGGTGTCTGCAGATCAAAGAGGATGCAGAAAAATTGGAAGGGTTCATAAAAGAGCCGTATAAATGATTCAGAGTCTGGAAAACATCTTTCTAGTGAAAGATGTAAGGAGCTTGATCCATTTAGGCTATCAAAGAGGAAATAAAGAGGAGACTCCATCATAATGTGCAAGCACAAATACAGGAAAGATGACTCCTTATAATAGATAGCTCCACTAGCCAGCAGAAAAATATACAGTGAAATTTGTCTGGAAGGTCACGATTCAGCTTTCATTGGAAGCTGAAGCTAGCACAAGACTTGGGAAGAAGTACGTACGTTTTCAGTGTAAAGTAATGAGCCATTGGAAGAATTTACCAACAGAGTAACAAATTAGGAAAATCCAGAACATGAGCCTAGTTTAGGAGATCTGTAATGCTCTCTGATGAAAAGTATGATCTTCTTCTACTGCTTAGAGACTAAGCTAAATGATGTGTCACAGTGGGCTCTTCCTCTTGGAGGCAGCAGCTGAGTATCATGCTGCCATGTTGCAGCAGTGTGGTTGCAGAAGGGAAGCAGCTTAAAACACAGACTTCTATGCCTCAAAATTATGAAATCAGGCTCCTGGTATACCTTAATTTTTCTTATTCAGTTTTCCTGCCTGTAACTGTTGATAGCACCAAGCTATTTCCCATCAGGAGGTGGGTGTGGATGTCCTCATGTTCATAAAGCAGTCCGAATATCAGCAATTCTCCTTTTGCACCTGAAATGAGCAGTACATGATGCCTCTTGGTGGATTTCCACTTTGTATTTAATTCCAGATGTGTGCATCAGTGGAGCCTAAACTACAATTTAGTCAAGTTAAAGAAAATAAAACAAAAGTCCGCTCTCTGCATGCTCCCTTTCCTCGTTTATTTATCTGTCACTCCAAAGACAGGGCAGTGTGCTACTGCATGCTAATAAATCACTTTCTTTTCGCAGCTCTGTACTCCTGCTGAGTGGCTATGATTTGTGAACGGCCTGTTTCTGCTCTGGAGACAGCTGAACTGAGAAATCTGGGAGTTACAGTGAGCCGATTCGCTTCCAGTCCTGGCTCAGCAACAACGAATGGGCAAAGGCTGCCATCTTCAGTCAAAACCTCCCTACAGCAGTGGAGGGGAGAAATTCAGGGA
>NW_010552749.1:83317-119404 GCF_000687285.1 Phaethon lepturus
AGAGCGTGCACCACCAGGAGATTTGAGACGGAGCAGGGACCAGGTGGAAGAAATGTGTTAAGGAAGCACTACATATGGAGCATAAGTTGCACTGACTGGTGTCACGTCCCTTTGTCATCTGGGTGAATTCCTGTCCCCAGACTACAGTCCTGCAGGTAAACACTTCATGACTGAAGAGGGCGTATCTGCACTGTGAGGGAGATATTACTGCTGTCGTTAGTTCACAGGGAGAGTGAACCTTTTTTTCTCCACCCCACCCTCCCACCCCTTCTTCCTTTGGGAACTTACTTCAAATTCTTTCTGTCCTTGGCTCAGGCATCCTGGAGCCTTAGATGAGCTGATTGCACCTTTGTCATATTAGTCTCCATGAAAACATAAGTCATGGCTCCAGTCAGCGTACAGCCTGTCCCCAGGACCACCCTCACCATGCGGAACACCCTACCCAGTCACACATAGTCCCTTCTGATGCTCAACCAGGGAGGAAAGGGGAGGGCAGACATTAAATAGTGCTGTATTTAAAGGCTACAATAACATCTTCTTTGCCTCTGCACCAACTATTTGCTGGGCTGTTACTTCACCATCCTTTTTCTGGTTTTTCTTTTTTCTTTTTTTTTTTTTTCCTGGACACATGTTTTTCCCAGTTCAGGCAAAATTACTACTTCCATACTCAGCTGTCCTGATTGCATGAAGAAGAGTCTGATTGCATTATTCATCTGCAGTGCTTATGCATCTTGACTAGGCTTTTGATGACATTCTGTTTCCACAGAAAGGGGGAAAGAATACTGTGTGAACTGGTGGCATCTGATCATATTGCTATGCCACCAGCTGTGGATGGGGCAGCTACGCCCGCACGGTACAGACGAACTGTTGCTTTTACCGAGCAGTTTCTGGGAGGTGGCTTGCTGTGCTGTTCTGCATTGTTTTTCTCTTTGTCAAAGGCTGCAGCAATGCTGGGAAGCAAATTGGTTTTACATACTGCTATGCAAAGATAGTGTAACTCCAAGGGAACGCTGGCATCGGCGGGTATGAGAGCACATTTATCCCAGCTTGGTTACTTTCACATCGTTAGAAACTCTGACTTAGTTTGTTAAAATTCTTCTGTTTAAAAGTTTATTAAACTAGAAAAAGAAAGAGGGTAATCCAGTGAAATGAAGACAGCAGTAGAAAAGGTCACGCTGACACGCTTCACTACTGACAACCGGACAATTACCAAGACAAAATACTGGGCAAAGTACATTTTTGATCTGACTCATCTGACCAGTCTTATTTTGCTTATTCTGTTGTGCTGCTATTGCAGCTCTTATCATCATGTCCTTACAGTGAAAGTGCAGACATTTTGCTTGTTGTTGAGCAGTAGAAGGACTCAATCCAAAAGTTGAGTGGAGATTCCCAAGGGACTACTGTAGTATGTGTGTGTTGCGGCTCTTGAAAGGAAGCGTGAAATGGGGTCTGAATGGATGAGTCTTGAGTGCTGTGTGTGAGACTTCAGAGGTCTGTATAAAGCAACTTATTTTTATACAGTGACTCTGTATACAGTGAGAGCCAGCTTTATAAACTGAAATACTCCAGAGAGAAAATACCTTGGTAACATCACTAAAATATATAGTTCTGAATTAGAACCCCCATTCAAATCCTTCCATCACAGAGGGAGTCCCTCTCAGTATCTCAGCCTGTCAGTCTGACCAGTGCTGACATGATGCGCAGCACTGGTACCAAGGTCACTGCAATGTCACAAGAGCCATGAGTATTCTAGAGTGTCAGGACCAAGCAGCTAAGGAAGCTGGGGAGGAAGAAAGCACAACAAAATGATTCCTAGTGTGACAGGGAAATTTGATCTTACCTGTGCACTGTACTTTCAGTTGGCTTTTATTATACCATCTTTGTTTGTTTTCTTGGGAGGCCTGTTTACTATACTGGCTTTCAGGTTGGCTAGATATGCTTGTGGATTCATCATAGAGACGATCTGGATGAAAAAGGTAAGGGCAAAAACTTTTTGAAATGGGTCATATGTTGATGTGAGAATGCAAGAATTACATTTGGTGTGGAAGGAGTACTAGCTTAGTATCTTCTGTTCTAGTAAACTAAACATGGCATATTCAGGGAAAGTTTGGTTTGGTTTGCTTTTATCTTCAAGTTGATTAACAGGTTAGTGCTTTTGGGTGTTACTGTCTTTCCCCTTTTAAGAGGAGGGGACAAGGTAGTTTTTACCAAAGTGGATATTACTAGCTGCACAAACATATACATGCAGAAACCTCAGCACCTACATGTACATGTAGATAAACACATAAGAGCACTATAATGCTTGCCTTTTCAATCCATGTTGGCATATAACCTCTGATTCTTAAACACACAAGCTAATATGTGCAAATACACAGTATCTCATCACACAGGTATTTAAACACCAAGACAGAGTTCATAACAGAAATGAATAATACATGTACGTGGTCAAGCCATCTCTCAAGACCATAGCTCTCCACTCTGTATACTGTAACTATCGGAAAAATTATCTTAACTTGTCTTTCAGTATTTTAGAATAGTCTGATATTTTGGCTTAGTCTGGAGAAGAGGAGACTGAGAGGAGACCTTATCGCTCTATACAACTACCTGAAAGGGGGTTGTGGCGACGAGGGTGTTGGTCTCTTCTCCCAAGTAACTAGCGATAGGACAAGAGGAAATGGCTTCAAGTTGCGCCAGGGGAGGTTTAGATTGGATATTAGGAAAAATTTCTTCACTGAGAGGGTGGTCAGGCATTGGAACAGGCTGCCCAGGGAGGTGGTGGAGTCGCCATCTCTGGAAGTGTTCAAGAAACGTGTGGATGTGGTGCTTCAGGACATGGTCTAGGGGACATGGTGGCGCTGGATTAATGGTTGGACTTGATGATCTTGAAGGTCCTTTCCAACCTAGTGTTTCTGTGATTCTGTGAATAGGTTTATTCACATGGTCTGGGCAAGGATGGGATTAAGCATGCTGAAAACAAATCCACCACCAAAAGATGTTCTTTTGATCATCACTGTGATCTTTTAACCCTGGTGTGCATTATGGATTTTTTGAGAAGATATTAGTAGCTCCCAAGGATATCACCAGGATGGTTCATGTGACATATCCAGGTCACTTATGTACCGGGTTACAATGTAGTTTGCAGGACCGAAGAGCTCTTTCCTTGTGTTGCTTCATTTTGCCTCCAACAACTGTCACAGGCCGTTTCACTCCGTCATGTCCAAGGGAGGGCTTACATTCTCATCAGCTCACCTGGATTGTGTGGGCAGAAAATGAAGGGAACACCTGTGCTGCTGGCAAACTGTAGGCATCTCTGTTTGCCAAAATGTTAAATTAATCTGATTCTCTGCTGTTCTTTTGGCTGCTGAGCAGAGGTGGGGTTTAGTTCTTAAGTGTTAGCTCCTTACAGATTCTGGTGCCTGGGAAACTGAGTGTAAAAGAAGAGAGGCCAGCACAGTATATCACAAGCAGCATTTAAAAGATTTTATTCTTTCTGGAAGGTATTTACAGGTTTTCTGTCATTGAATAATCTGTGCTAGTTATTTGTTACAGTTATTAATAGCTGTATTTGCAAGAAGGACAGAATCCTACCTCACAGCAAAAGCTAATAAAAATTAGCTGAAACTATACAGTAAATCTAAGCCTTACCTGGGACTATTACTGGCATATATTAAAAGAGGTAACAGGCCATATTAAAACAGAACATTGGGACTGAGATATTCCACGGTATATGCTAGGGAAATGTTTTACATGGTCAAAACTAAGAAAATTAATTCACACCTGGCATAAGATGGGAAAGGGTGGGGAGACTAATAGAGATGTGTTATTAGCAACAGAGCACACTCTTCCTTTCAGACTCAGACTCACTTTAAGGTGACAAGAATCAACGTTTATTGATGCAACCAGTAGAGAAGAAATGAGACTGCATCTGTATATCACAGTATGTGTCTGCACAGCATACCCTCAGCGAATTCCAGGAAGATAAGGCTTTCTGAAGCTTTTAGTAGCTTAGCTGAAAGAAAATATATCCCCCCCTTCTTACTTTCAATCCCCATTCAGATTTGGTGGTGGCTGGGTGTGTTGGCTTTAGCCATCTTGGGAAACAGTGTCTGGCAAAGCCAAGGTTAATGATCTATTTGCTTCTCTGTCAGGACAAAGATGTCTGGTGGCCACACAGAAGGAAACAAAGTTCAGCCTACTGGATAAGAGCCTTCTCTACGCAGGTAGAAATGATGCTATCGGCTCAAACATCTATGGGGTGTGTACTGGTAAGTAGATTGGTTAGGACAGGTTTCCTCTTCTAATGCAGGTAGTGAGGCATATCCGTTCTTATGAGGCCATCAAATGAAAACACAAGTGTGTGTTAAGTTTTGCAGTTCATATGATCTAGGTCACACTTTCTCGTAATACAAAAGTGTTTGGCCTGGGAAGATGATTTGGAAAGTTCCTAAGCAGGAAAAGTTATATAAAATGACTGAAACTCACCATCTGACGTCTCCTAGATCGGCTGGAGGCAGACTGATGGGTCTGACTACACAATCTCTATCTTCTGGGTAACTGAATAATTTCTGAGTGATTCAGCCCTGAGGGCTTGTTTGGTGGCTTACTCTTTCAATGGGAACTGATTATAACAGTATTGGTGGTAATCGTTTTTGTTATTGTAAATGCATGTCCAGAGGATTGAGAGTGCTGTCTTTATCCACCAAATGAGAATATGCCTGTGACACATCTCAGTGGAACTTAACTGCTGTTTTTCTAATCTGAGCGCCCTGTTATCTATTAGATTTTGGCAGCTGCAACTGAATGAGCAACTAGTCACATGGGTTTGATTCCCTGGCCTTTCACAATGACAACCAGAGAACTGGAGTTACATGGTCAGCTGCATCCAGCCCTCAGCAGTAGGAAATTAACTTGACAACATTGTTTTACATTGGCTGAGACTTTGGTTCATTGTGCATATGCCTAACTAAAGTCTCTGTCTTGAGATTGCTGCAGAGTGTAGGTACCTGAGTTTTGTTCTTTCTGCCTCTCCTGTAAGGCAGAGAAAAAACAGAAGAAGTGATTTAGATGCGTGCTTGTTTTAGATGGAAGCTGTGTTACTACCAGAGTAAGCCTCATAACATCCTCTTTGATGTCTGTTTTCAGGTGATACTGGTGTTTCTTCTGAATATTGGCTCTCTCATAATTTATTTTGTCAGTCTTGCTGAGTAAGTAGATTACTGATATTTATCCAAAATAGTTTGTTTAAACTGTAGAAACAAACTGCCAAGATGATGTGTTTTCTAAGAGCTATTTTGTGGTCACAAATATGAGCCAGAGGGGCCTATGGGCACAGGTATGTGACAGGCCCCTTTGAGCTCCATGGGTTGTCAGGTACATATTCCTCTCTTCCTTTAAGATGCCAATACTTTACGGGGATTACAGATGCCAGAAGAGCGTACCTTGGGCATAACTGCATGATAGCAGCAGCCTGAGTAGTGCATGGAACTACACAATGCAGCCAGAAAGGAAAAATTATGTTTTGTATCTTTCTGTTACAGCTGTTGAGGTTTCACTGTATGTAGGTTTTTTGTGTGTATACCTTCAAGGCTGGATTTTCAGAAGAACTGAGGGACAGGTGTCCAAATCCTACAGCTTTTGAGAAGGGTCCGGCACCCATTTTGGTGCAGATATTTTCAAAAGCATTCAAAGCCCAGCTGTTGCTATTGCAATGTTTAGAGAATGCTAGACTTTTAATAAAGCTCACCACCCACTACCCAAAGCTCTTTTGAAAGTCTGGCCATCTATTTTTGGTACCTAAATGGGAATGGAGCTCTTCTATAAAATCCAGCCTTCAGTAAATGATTTGATTGGAATAAGATAACAAGACTGAGTAGGAAAGCACACTGTAGCCTCTACCGTTCTTCACCCGAATACATTATATTTTTCTAGAATGTGCTCAGGGGTAAGAAGATATTAATATGTAAACCCCTTTGATTTAATATGCCAGAGCATTGTTCTCTGTTCTTTGCTTGAACTGGTGCATAACACTGGAAAAGTAAAATGGAATCATAAAATGGAATAAATATAAAAGCTGTGGAGCACTCTGAACTGAATTCAATCATCGGATGTAAACCTGAGAAACAGAATTATACATCAAGAGCAATACAATACTGTGTTTAATCCCAAGACGTTATAAATCTGACAAACATTTAGGAATAGCGTAAGAAGCGAAAGAGTTGGAGTTTTTTCAGGAATAAACAGGCAGTTAATCCTATTTACACAGAGTTCTTTCCATGAATAGCATTACATCTGTAGGTGAGAGTAGATGTTCACCTGGGCTAACCTATGGGACCAGTTTACTTTGTTGTGTTTCTGCTTTCAAAATATCTCCTGCATGGGTGGAGGAAGAGGTGCCTTAGATGGCTCATAATTGATGTACCTAGCTTGCTATCAGCCTGGTACAGGCAATATGTCAGCAAGTGAGTATGAGAATGTGGCCTGTAATCTCTTCAGGCACTGGTAGAAATCCATTGTTAGACAGGTGGTGCCAGTCAGAAAAGCTTATTCCCACAGCTTTCTGCTGCCAGATTTTACCACTTGCATCAGTCTGCACTGTTACACTTGGGGCACTCTGTAAGCCTATTTCATGCAAGGTCAGTGAGGCTGGCCTGGAAAATTCAGATTGGTGTTGTAAGCGAAGACATCAATGGAAACTACTCAGTGCTTCAAATACTCCCTTGGCAGTTGGAAGCCCATGTTCAGAAGGAGTTCAGTGAGAAGTAGCTACAGGAGCTCTCTCTTCTGCTGACTAAGCTGAGTACAGAAGAAAATAATAGTCCACAGGGTCAGGGTGAAACCGTTTTCCTGAAGAAGTCAAAAGAAAGGTTTGCATAAGCACTCTATAAATATATGAAACCAAATCTTTCCAGTATATTTGCACAATAGATAAATAATGTCATGTTTTAACATGCTTGCTAACACTAATGAACACCTGCTATTAAGAGTTGTTTATTCTGCCCGACTCACTGAGGAAGTAGAGATTTAAATTACAAAACTGTGAATACATTTAGAGTTTGGTTTAGTGATTATTTCATAATAAAAACCCAAACCAAATGTCACTTCATAGCCATTCTGTTGTTTATTTTTGTTCTCTTTTTTTGCTCTTCCTCCACTGGCTGTGATGACTATTTCCCAATTAGAGCAGAGGAATTCAAGATCTCCTTTCCAGAGAGCACCCTTTATGTAGATACAGGCTTCAATGCTTTCTTCCTCCTTTACTTCGGATTACGGGTAAGGGCACTTCATGGGAAAGTTGAGTTAAAAATTAACTATATTTGGGAGCAGTTTACCTCTGTGGATAAGAGGTAAGCAGGTGCTTTGTAGTATAATGTTTGATTGCCTTAGCTTAACTCAGAGCCACTCTGGTTTTTCACCTTTTCCTGTAACTACTTTATTTTCTCCCTTTGGAATCTGGTTATTTCCAGCATTTCTGCAACATTTCCCAGCTCACACGTTAGCCTTGTCTGTCTTTTCTCCATGCCTTTAAACCACTGAAATAGTCAGGTCTCCCTTCAGCTTCTCTTGAACAAACTGTGTAGCTGGATGCCATCTGTTGTTAAAATTACATTAGTTGCACTGGTATGAAATACATTTTGATTGTAGCTTTTGACATTAGGATTTTTGTCCAAGTCATTAGAAAACAGGATATTCCCTGTTATGTATCAATGTAATGAGGATGGGGTCTTGCCTGCCCGTTGGTTTTATAATTCATTGTTATTGATACTGCAGTACCAGAGAGAAAGATACCCTAGAAAAAAGATGAAAGGGGCAGATGAGAGGGAGAGAAAGCGAGCATCCCATTTTGTGTTCTTGGGGCTCCAGCTCAAGTCTTTCCGAAACAAAACAGGAATGTTAAGGGGGAGGGGGAGTGTCCACAGAAGCCAAAACAATAGAGAAGGAAGCAGACTGCAGCAATGGGTCTTCTCAGAAAGCTGCCTTCTTGCTCTGAGACCCATAATCACACAGCACTGATGCTTTTTGATGTCATTCGTCTTTAGTTTATGGCAGCAGATGACAAGCTGAGGTTCTGGCTTGAGCTGAATTCTCTCGTGGATTTCTTCACGATCCCTCCAGTTTTTGTTTCCTATTATTTAAGGAGGAATTGGCTTGGTAAGTAAGACTTGGAGATCCTGCTTTCCATCTACATTGTTCTGCATCTTACATCAAGACTACCTTCAAGTTTGTTTTGAATCAGGGAGGTTTTGACCATCAGTATGACAACTGTTCTTTGGGAGAAAAATTATGCCTTGTTGGCAAAAACTCCTTTAATTTTGAGGGGCTTATAATTTACCCAAGTCTGTGTCCATTCTGTTTATCTGTCTGCCTGGCTTTCACTATCTCAGCAATCACTGTACTTGACCAACTGGATGAGGAGTTACCCAGCAGGGAAGCAAAGATGGTACGCTGATTTTTGTGAATGGCTTTCTTTGCATGCTCTGGGGTCTGTAGTCTAGTGGACCTGTATGTCACTTAAACCTTCAGGTTACAGCTCAGAGGAACTGCAATTCTTAATTTTTCTCGTAATTCAAGGCCTGCTTTGAGGACAATAGGTGGAAATCCAGTGATATAATGGCTCTGAATACTGAGCAATGTTATCCTGTCTTATAGGATCCACTATAAATATGTGGAAAACAAAGCATGCGTATTTAAACATATCTGAATACGTGGAAACTCTCCACTTCCAGACAGATTTTTTTCTTCTCTCTCTCACTTTTGTGCAGGTTTGCGTTTTTTGAGAGCGCTTAGGTTGTTAGAACTTCCACGAATACTGCAGTTCCTCAGGATCACAAAGAACAAGTGAGTTAAAGCCTCGCTAAGTACACTTGGAAGCCTAGCATTCCTCCTGATGTATTTTGGCTGACTCGCATAATAAAGGAAAATAGTAGCGTTGCATATGGAAAAAAATTACTATCAATGATGTTGCACTGGGAATTACAAAAAACTTTATAACCATTAGCTTAGTGAAACTCTGGTGGTGGAGAAATGAGTGGAAATTATAAATGCAAGAAATCTTAAAGGTTTTAGAGATTGTTAAATGTCAAAAATTTGATTATTTGACATTGCCAGTGGTAGAAAGGGCTGGATGTAGGAAGATTTTTTTAATCTTAAATCCTTTGTGTGTAATCTTACACTCACTGGAGAAGAGTTTTGTTCAGCAGAGTAGGGTCATATAGGAAACTTTAACTCTGTCAAAGATTACATTACATTTTAAATGTCCTGGGATTTTTCCCTTTCTCTCTCCAGTTATTCAATCAAGCTCTCCAACCTCTTTGCTGTATTTATCAGCACCTGGCTCACAGCTGCAGGATTTATTCACCTGGTACGTATAATCAGCTACACATCCCTCCTTGTCGTCTTAAATCAGTATTGTCTTGTGAGCTTTGGGTATATGTTTTTTCCTAACGAATGTAGCGTTGTCATAGGAGAGAACAAATTTGTTGTACCGGGACAAAGCATGACTCAAGCCAGTGTAGTTTACTTGCATATGTTATCACATGTAGTTCCACTGATGCAATACCCCCCTGCTCTCTCCCAGTAATGAATCACTTCTGCAACAACTAAAATAGTGCTCATTTTTTAATGAAATAATTGTGAATTAGAGATGGACTGAAACCAAAACCAATTTAAACTTCTCTCTTTTCTCTTTTCGCACTCCTGTGTAGGTGGAAAACAATGGAGACCCTTGGGTTCAGCCTGCAAATTCCCAGTCCCTCAGCTATTTCAAATGCATGTACCTAGTAATGATGACTATGTCCACTGTTGGTTACGGTGATGTTGTGGTTCGAACAATGCTGGGTCGAACCTTTGTTATTTTCTTCATTATTGGTGGTTTGGTAAGAAACCTGTATTTCTTTTCTAAAAATGGCAGCTGGGGACAGGCAGTGAACAACAGTGTCACCAAAAATTTGATCTTAGCAGGGTTGCAGTGGGGAATAGACATCTATAACCAATGATAGTTTTGACATTAAGTATTTACTGGCATGGCTTTAGAGTAATTTTCTAAGAGCTGGCAGGGCTTCTAGCATTTCTTCCTGCGCTGCACGTACTAGCAAGAGCCAAAATACTGGATGAAATTAGTCCAAGGTATCAATGGCGTAAATCCATTATCACTACATCATACAGTTGTACATTCCTGCCAGTGATTTTAGGAATCTGAAGTAAATTTCTCATTGTTGTTCCACATAATTTAAACTCTCACCAATTAATTTATCATGGTTAGGAGAGACAGAATTGGCTCTAAGAAAGATGATTTTTCTTGATGTCATAGGTACTATTTGCAAACTTTATCCCTGAAGTTGTGGAAATTGTTGAGAGCCATAAAAATTACAAATCCTCCTATGAAGTGGTGAGTGGGAAAAAGTAAGTATCATTGCTATTTGTCTTTGGAAAATAAAAATGAGGTCAGTGGCTAGGGTGGGAACCAGCTCAGAAGAAATAAGAAGCTAAATGAAGCTTCCTGTAGTAACTTAAATGAAATCCTGAAACTTGCTCTTGGTTGATCCTTACCTCAAGACTGTCTGAATAAACCTTGTCAACAGCACTGCTCAGCATGGGCTCTTATTTTCGGAGGAAGACAAGCTAGCTGACACAATAGCCTAACATAGAGATTGAAGAGACCTATTTCATTGGTGGTAGCGGTGTGGTTTTTCCAGTGTAGATTTGGTTTGGTTTTGTTGGGTTTTTTGTTTGGTTGGTTTTTTGGCCACTCAGTACTGGGCAGGTACAACTTTAACCAGGTCTTATAAAGTTCCTTCTATGACTCTCTGCTTTTGGAATGTCTACCATTCACTGCTTCTAACGCTTACAGTTCCTCTTCCTTTCTAAAATAACTCCTGAAGTACATAGTCACGATGGATGAAATTTCCATCAAACCAAAGACACAAACTGTCTTCTGCATTAGTGGGATTAATATACTACAAGCAGGTGTGTAGTTTCATACAGTGTCAGCTTTGCAACAATCATTCTACTATTTTCAAAGTGACAGATCTTGCTTAATCTCTTCCTGTAGCTATATTGTTGTCTGTGGTAATATCACTCTGGAGAGTGTCACTACATTCCTACGAGACTTTTTGCTTCAGGACAAGGGGAATGTTTGCACAGAAATACTTTTTCTGGGAGAGTAAGTATCCTTATTTCTCTGAGATATTTCACTTTGATTCCCTGAACACTTTGGGGAAATGTAGGAGATCTGAAAATGAAGGAAACCAATCCTGTGTAACTAATTAATGGAGTTACAAATCAAATTGTAGCAATGAAGCTTCCATGCTGGGATGTTCATGATAAAATGTTTTCTGTTCTGATCAATTAAAAAAAAAGTTTCCCTGTAAATTGCATAGTAAGCTAGCTTTGCCAGATATACCCGACTTCAAGTCTTGCCAAGTCTGGCAATCAAATAATCAAATAAATGTCAGATGTCTCAATTATAAACTTTTTTCATCCTGGAGAGAAAATTTGTAACTTCCACTTGGTCATACTGGCATATGGCAAAGGGAGGAAAGTGAAGCCACTTTTCTGTGCCAAAAATATCAGGCATTTCAACTGTCCTGTCAGATCCCCTTCTTGTGCCTAGCTGAAGCTATTAGGCATGTTTCTGAAAGCAGAAGCTTCAGAGGGAGGTGATTGCTGGGAGCACAAACATGATTTTACCTTGGAATGCAGTGGAGGTGGGGCAGTAGGTGAGTAGAATATTATAGGCATCTCTTGTGAAATACCATGACATTTTGAGAGTGCTGTTGAATTGAGGGTGCATGGAAATGAGGTACAGGAATGGTTTAAAGACAGAAAAAAGTGCTTGTAGAGGAAGAGCTGTAGAGTTCAGTTTCTTCAGCATAACAGGAAAAGGATAGGGAATTTGTCTCAATTAAAGTGCCTAAGTAGCTTCACAACCGGTATAAAAATCATGTTTTATCTGGAAAGGATAGGCGTAACAAAAGCTAATAACTAGAGTTCCAAGTCAAGCAAACTCAAGATGCAAGGAATGCATTTGCAAAAGTGAAAAATGATTAATAATCACTGAAACAAACTGCTCAGAGAATGGGTGGATTTTCCAACTCCTGTCTTTAAATCAAGATTGGATACCTTCCTACAGGGCATGCTTCATTACTGAGATCAATGTAGGAATATCATGGTAATGTATTGTACAGCTCACATAGAAGAGGATGTTACAGAAGTCCCTGGATGCAATACAGTTTGCATAAATTGAATAGGAAAATAACACTTGAGTTGGAGAGAAAGTTGAAGTTCAGCAGTTCCATTTGAAAAGAGAATGCGGAATCAAGCCTTAGGAATTGTCATTTCCTGACTCTTGTGGAGTAACAGTGAGCTGTAAAATTAGTGTTGCATGGATGGCTGTGGAATGATACTTATGAAAAATTAATGACAATAGCAGAAGTCAGGAAAAATCCAGGAAATATTTCCATGGCTGTTAAGTTTTATAAAAGCTTGTTTTCATTAAAACCTAAACTATGTACTTTAACTGAGCTGCCAAAATCTCTGTAGCTTGTTTTAAACAACTAACAGAGAAGCAAATAGCTTCTCTGAGAAATGGAGACTTGCAGAGAATGTAATTATGAGAGATTAATGGATTTTTCCCTCCCCGTCCTGTTGTTGTTTGTATTGAATAGGTCTCTTCCTAGTCTGGAGCTGGAAGCTGTGTTTAAATGCTATTCAGCCTACACAACTTTCTTTTATGGCTCTGCACTGAACTCTGAAGATCTGAAGAGAGTTGGGGTAAAAACGTCATCATTTGCCCTTTCTTCTAGATAAGCCAACCTTGTGAAAATCTTGTCCGTTATGAAAGGATACTTGAGCTGCATTTACTCAGTTTATGTTGAGATTTACACTTCAAGCAGCTCTGCTTATTTTAGTGGTACTTTTTGCATACCAACATATCACTCATGAGAGATCACTCATACCACTCTGAAAATGCAAGAGTCAGGCCTAACAGACTTTTCAGGCTATAAATTTTTCAAGCACTGAAACAGGAAAAATAAAGGGGAAAGCCAAACTGTGATCATCTGGTTTTGAAAGAAGAATATGGAGTCCCGCATTTCTGGAAATTGTATTTAAATAATTGGAATAGCCCTTAGTTAGGTCATCTTTAGAGCATGCATCATGTTTGAGCCTCATGCATGGATGTCCAGAAAAGAAGAGACCTCTTGTTTTGAAATACTGAAGAGTCACTAAAATATTCCAATAGAAGCAGAAGGAATGGACCTGTATTAAGGAAAAAAACCCCAAACCAACACTACCAACAAATAAAAAAAACCACCACTGGCTTTAACTTCAGTATGGTTTCTATTTGTTAGTATCCTATTTGAAATGCAGTGGCAGATCTCCATTCAATTCCCAGCAGATTATAAAACCTCCACCATAAATAAAACTTGTTGTTGCTGTTAACACCACCATTACACAGCCCTAGTATTGATTAGATGATTGAGACAGAGGTCTTCTGACCTGTCCAAATACTGACTCGTGAAGTGCTTTGGCTGGACTTTGGGGAACAATATAGCAAAGGTGCCTATTTTGTAACCTCTTTTAGGAAGATGTTGGTGCAAGAAACTTAAAAATTTAATGTGTTCCAGCACTTTGAAAATAGAAATATGCATTACATACTGTGTGTTTAACTGGTGTTCCATCACTATTGAAACATTCAGGTGTGTGTACAACTCCAAGTAATAGGATCATGATGATCTTACACAAGTTTTTAACTGAAGACATGTGCCACTAAATCAGCTCACTATCAGAGATTGTGGTACTTCATATGGGGTTAAACCCTGATTTAATTTTTCTCTCCTGGGATACAGATGGAGTCTGCGAATGCTTGTCTCATTCTAGCAGATGTTCACTCTCCACAACCTTATACTGAAGATACTTCCAATATCATGAGGTAGGATGAGATACTCCAATGCCTTCATTCTCTATCTGATTGATATTAACAGTGACACAGATAGTGCTGCTGGCAGGGGAACATATTTGTCCTGTCACGTTTTTTTCTGCCTGGAGAACTCTGAAAGCCAACTGACTGCTTTCTGCTATGATTTTATCAGATGCGTTGAAGGATTGAGACAGGTAGCAGCTGTGCAGCCTTGCAACCCCATACAGAATCTAATGTTACCAAATATGGTGTAATTGCCTTCTTCAATATCCTGAATATTAGCAGTTAAGGAATCTGGCTCCTTTCTACTGGAGAGAGTTGCACGCTACTGTCTGGTACAGCTCTGCTGTCAGGTCTGATTAATCTACACATCTTCGTACTGGGCAGACTTGAATTGGGGACTCCCTTAGTACTGCTGGATTGTGTGAATCTGATGGCATAATTGGTGTACACCGAAAACAGTCCACAAGTCCAAGTTCCAAACTGGATTATCTTTATTTCTATTTGTAGAGCATCTACTGAAGTGGAGATATTGGTTTATGAATGAAACTTACAGGTGAAATTGGTGAAGCAAATAATACTCATTATTGTTGCTTCTCTTAGCTCTAGACTTTTAGAAGGACACAGGTATGATTCTTCACCCTGTGTCCAAGCCATGTGCCATTATCTTAAAATCTTTTGATGGTGACTACCTTCCTCTCCAGATAGCGGACTTCAATATGCTTAAAGTGTAGAGGTCCCAGTTACGGGTATTGGGTCATATGCCATTCTTCGTTGCTATCTGCCAGAGTAAACTAGTCTGATTTGAAAAATGAGAGACCCTAGCCAGAACTAAGCGTATTAATCAGAAACTATATCTTTTGTACAGAGTGCTGTCTATCAAGAATCACTACCCGAACACGAGAGTAATTTTACAGATAATTCAGTCTCATAACAAGGTATCACAATTTTCTGTCTGTCATGCAGCTTGTCACGGTTGAAATTCTGTCCTTTATGGAATCAAAAATCTCTGCCTTTTATAAAAACAGGATCTTTATCCAGTGTCTCTTACTCATCTGGTTAGTAACCTATCTAGAATATCTTTTAACATTACTAAAAATAAAAAATAACTTTTTGTTTGTTTTTTGTCAAAGTTGTCAGCAAATCCACATTTAATGCTTAAAAAAAAAAAAAAAAAACTAAAAAACCAAACCCACCCTAAGAGCTTGAGAAGTCCACTTAGCTATCTGTTAGCGTATTCCAGCACAGATTTAAAAAAAAAAAAAAAAAAAGGCAAGAAAGACAAGAATCATCATTTTACAGAAACATTGTGGCGTTGCCTATCTCTATGCTGATCTATAATCACTTTCCTACTCTGAAACAGGCACACCTACCGAACATCCCCAATTGGAACTGGAGGACAGGAGACAGCATCATCTGTTTTGCTGAACTGAAGCTAGGCTTTGTAGCACAAAGCTGCCTTGTTCCTGGTTTGTCTACTCTCCTAACCAATTTGTTCATTGTGAAAGAGGATACTGGGGTACGTCCTTCACTTGTCTAAATAATGTGAATACAACCCAGTGGGATCTTCTCTGAAATATGTGCCTGACTGATGAGTAGAAACTGCAGCCAGGTCTTTTGAAGCTTATTTTGATCATGCTGGGATTAAGCTTGGCACAGAAGGCAAGAAAACCTAACAGACTATTTCTGATTTAATACTTGAATTCAGTGCCAGATGTGAAAAGAGCGCTGTAGAGCATGCTTGAAGCAAAAGAACCTAAGGATGCATTTTACAATAGTGTGCAGGGAGGAGCCAAAGCAGAGGATAGCCCATAGCAAGCTATGCTGCTGCATTTAGCTGATAGGTGGAAACACCTTGTCTGTTGCTGTAGGTCCAAATGCAATATTGTGATGTTGGTGCTCTGCTGCCTCTGAGAACACAGTAAATCAATTTTGCTTACTGCACAGTGTGGACCCTGTTAGCTTCTCTGCGTCTGTGCTTGATTCCATTCTGTCTGGCATTCATAATTTGAATCTGTGCTTAAAGCACTTCATCAGAACCACTCCTGGTTGACACCCCCAAAACTGGTCCGAAAATCAGTCCAATGTACCCTTTCCAGATAATAGCATGCTTTTCTTCAGTATCCTTTTAGGCTTATTTATTTCTTTGTTTGGGTCTTATGGGGTAATTTACACAAGAACAGCAACAATTAGAAATCCTATCATCCCTCTGCATGGAAGGTGATACAAATTTATCTTCCTTTTATCTGTCTTTCCTCATCAGTACCTGCTGCAATGCCAAATTGATAAACTACATATTAACTTTACAGTACCAGTACACAAGTTGCTCAGGTATTTCCAAATCAATACCAGAAGATGTAATAAAAACATGAAAAGACTGAACTGTTAGGCATGAAGTTGCCTGAACAACTCTCAGGTTTGCTAGTCCTGCAAGTGGACATGCTTTTGCTATCACCTAGTGGCTGTATGTGATACTTCACATTAATCTCCCGCACAAAAGAATTTGACTACTATTTCTCTCTTTAGGGACTTTTCACAAAATTAATTTAGACAAACTAAGTAGTTACCAGGTGAAATAAATACAGAGTTTATCAGTGCAGGAGTTGTATGTGGAATTAGGCTGCTTGTTAAGAGTGTTTTTTCATTGACGTGCTGTTTCATTCAAGTCCAAATATTTCACAGACATGGCAAAGGTAGCAAAACTGATGTTTTAAGGTGCTTTTTTTTAAGCATACTATGAAAACTCAGCAGACTCTTTAAATTGAAAAAAGCTTCTTTTGTCAAAATCCATTAAATAATTTTTATTTGGAAAGCAACACCTTCCTCCACCACCCCAATTTTAGCAGCCTATTAAGTTTTATGTGGAAGGCATTCCTATGCCAAGAGAACAGCATATACTGTGACACAATGAGTGGCAGTCTAAGACCTGAAGGAGCTGTAAGCAGTAGAATGTTTTGCTGTTTTAACTACCTGGGTATAAACAGCCCTTCCCTAGTCACACAACTGCCCAAGGGGAAAAAAAAAAGTGCTTTTACTGGAGTAGGTGATCACAGTTCAGCAATAAATCACACGTCGAATAACTGTATTTATGATTGGTAAAACTTAACACAAGACCAGTCCTCGTTTGAATAGCTAAGGAGGCAGGTTAATTTTGTTGCAAAGTAAGGTATAACTTTCCTCAAATAATGGATTCCGAATACTTTGCAGTCATGAAATTTCCCTGTAACTTTATTTGTATGCAGTAATAACACCTGTTCTTCGATGATAATATGAAATGGAAGTGTCTAGAAGGGTTGAGACTTCCCCTGGTCTGCTGTTTATTAACTCCGGTATTGTCTCTGACAACATATAGCTGATGTCATTCTTGTTCCAGTAACTAAGGGCCTTTGATCTAATACTGTGTGGTGTTAGTGTCAGCCCAGTGTTAGATGACATATCCTACTTGCTTTGCCTTTCAATAAGTACATTATCTTTATTCTTGATTCTTTTAGACAAAGAGAAAATACTTGAAGGACAAAACGCTTCTGGAAGACAAAGACTACAAAATAATGACTTTTCAGCTCTCCAATGATTTTGCAGACATGACTTTTAGAGAGGTTTGTCGGTATGTGGTACAGATGTGGTTGCTTTTCTGTTATTTCTTTTCAGATGCGTCTTTTCACAGTACAAAGATATCGTGACTAACTGTGACTTGCTTTCTTTCCCCAGGTTGTGCTTTGTAAAACTGAACCTTGTCCTCTTGGGAATTGAACTCAAATTTGGCAGTCAAGGGGAGAGGTAACTGTCTGGGAGACTTACCTTCTAGTAAGAAGTTAACTAATTCCAAACTAACAATTTCCAAAGAACTCAGAAGAAACATGCCCCAGGATCTGCACAAGTTTTATACACCTCTTACCTTCCTATGCACAGTATTTGGGAGACAGGATAATGATGTCATTCCTGTTCACTTAAGTGCTGGGGTGAATTTCACCATATATGACAGTCTCTTCTGCCTCCTCTTTCCTCACAGATAATCAGGTGAGAGATGGGAGGTGAAACACCGTTCTTACCTTCTATTCCACATGCAAACAGCATAGGTCTCACTTTGATTTGGGGTGACTCAAGTATATTTATTTTCACTGGTAAAGGAAACGCCACCTCATTTTTTTTAGTCACGTGAGTTTACAGAGGCTCCTAAATGCTATAAAGCATTGTCATAAAGGGATAATTTGTCAATGCTGGCAGCAGAGCTTTTGCTCTCTGAAGCTGATCTGGTCCTGGGCCAGATAACACTCTGTCTGTTCTAATGATGAAATACAAGACATCCTAATGGGGAAGCTGGAACTAGTTCAGAAAGGGGAATAAATAAATGCCATAGATCTTTAAAAAGCTTGAGGAATCGCCCAGAAAATGCAGACTATTGAGTGCAATAATTTCTCTTTCCACTTTTATAAAGGAAATGGCTGTTTTGATGAAACTGTAGAATAGAAACTCTGAAAACAGAGGGCTGACTGTGAGAAGTACACTGGGGCTCTGTTCCAGAAGCGTTGAATGAACTCTACACTGAAAAAAGTCAGTAGATGTAGTTGCTTAGCACTAATGGAAAACAGGCCACAACACAACCTATTCTTCCTTGAGTTCATACATTGTCTGGCTGAAAACAGAATGATGAAAAGAGAAAGCAAGAGGCAAAAGGAAGCTGCATGCTCTTTGAGATACAGAGACTATATTTTTGCTTTCCTTAAAAACAGTTGGCACAGAAGATATACCTCTTCTAAAAGCAGGACCTCTAGATGTTGCTACAATATCTGTCATAATTATTATAGTCATTCATATTTTGTTTGTCCTCTGAGCCATGAATCTGGAGGAGCTGAGTACAGCTGCTTCTTGTTTGGAAGGAAAATGTTAACAAACTTGTCATCTTTCCCTATGCTGTTCACACTACCAACGTTCATTAAAACTGGGTTGAAAGCAATAGGAATTTGGACTGAGCTGATACCTTGAGTGGTCTTTGCAGAGGAAACTGGTAAGTTTAATGATGTTGCAGGGGATTCAACATAGCTGTGCTTAAAGCAGACCAGCAAGGATACTCACTCTGGATGTAGAAGGGGGAACCATTAGAAAATAAGGTTTTCTCCCCTTGTTGTATGTGGCATGTTCAGCATTAGAGCAGATACCTCAAACCCTGCACATCCTTAGTATCTTCAGTTGCATAGAACTTGTATTTTAAGTGTGAGTATTCAGGTTTTTCAGTGACCCCATGGAGAAATGGCCCATCCAGGCTGCGATAAACTACGAATAATTTTATTACATTAAACTTGTTCAAAAATAATGTGGTGGAAGTGAGGGCACCTGTTTCCTATGAAGTTTACAATTTAGCAGATTAATTACAAAAGAAAAACCTGCCAAATCCTCAGGAGCCTCAGAGTGGAATAAACTGCAGGAATCCTAACAAAAGCTGATTTGCTTGCTTTGAGTCCCAGTTCTTCCATGGATCCCTCAGGTTTCTGTGGACGGTGAATTCCCTGTATGCCATTGAAAAAGCATTGCTAACTTTTTCATGTCTCATGTGTGTCTCATAAGCTGCAGAAGCTATAACAAAGAGGATTAATGTAAAATTGTGAGGTGAGAGGAAACTGTTGTGATCATATGGTCTGAATTCTCACCACAGAAGCGAAAAATGTCACCAGATAGACAAACTGTGATTACTCTTTTGATTGTTGCTCAATACAGTGCTATCCTGATCAATCCATCTGTGCAGATAAAGCTTCATCGGAATACAATGGGTTTTTTTATTGCTCATTCCATGGCAGAAGTCAAAAGGTAAGATTCTCTATTACTGTTTTGTTGAAAAAAGGTCTAGAACAGAAAAACTTTCAAAAGCAGACAAGTGTGTTTGTTCTCTCATCAGTTAAACACAATTCAGTTCTGCCTAATTCACTTCTGTTTCTAGGGCACAGTTCTATTGTAAAGCCTGTCACAGTGATATACAGGATCCAGAGCAGATTAAAAAATGTCAATGTAAAAGCAGACTCTACTCAAAACCTTTCTCAGGTAATTTTTTAAAATCTGTTTCTCATTTTAAAAAAAATGGCTGAGTGAATGTCTGTTAATTGTATTTTCATTAACTATTTCTCTAGAAGGATAGGTTGGAATACAGCCCTTTCCCTGATAAAATAGGGAGTGTTCTGATCATACTAGTAAGTCTTATAGATTATGATTACACTTTAAATGCTTTGAAAGCATGCTTTTCCTTAGGAGTCAAAGCTTCTTGGCTAAAAAAGGAGTACAACAGAATATACCTTGTCCAAGATTTTCACTCATTAACAGGTTTATCACAGAATGCTGTTCTTTAGCTGCAGAGACTGAAGCAAGTGTGTCTTATTACTTTTGCATGTGTATGCTTGAAGCAAAAGCTGCAACTGGGTGAAAACAGAATCTTGTGTCTGGTTTGTACTAGATTCTTGGTCAGCATTCCCTGAGGAAGTGTGTCTAGATCTTTGTCCTCATAAGAATACAAAACTTTAAACATGAAGTCAGATAATGTTTTTGAGGTTGTACAAGCTGTATAGCAACACTTAATGGTGTTTGCTCTGAGGACTACAAATCTTATCTGGATGGAGAGAGCGGATTAATCATGGTTACAACTAACTGTAAGCAGAGCAACTTATTCCTTCTTCACCTCAAACTCCATTTTGAAGATGTGGGCTTTTGTTAGATGTTAGTTTTCTGTTGAAATAGAGAACAGCCTCTCAGATCTATGTGTAACTACACCAAATTGAAGCTTGCCGCATTTTCATTAAGCATTTAGGCCAAAATGCACATCTCTTCTAGGCTCCTGTAAACTTCTCTTCTAGTGTCTCCCCTCCATGGAGATGGTGCTTTGCTTTAGAGAGTAGACAACGAGCTTTCCATTAAATGTGGATGGACACATGCATGCCTACTTGTACTTCAAACACTTGAAAATCCTTTAAGCAGCAGATGGCAGCCAAGCCCCATTACAAAACATGCCTCCGAACTGCAGATGGTTGAGATAAAGGCAAAACTAGTTCACGCTGTTCTCAGCCAGACTGAGTGAACAAGCACAAACATGCTGACACCTGGAGGACTCCATGTAGTAATGTCATGTAGAAAGAGAAGCTGGAGCCCATTTTCAGTCCAACACGCTTCTCAGCATAGATGTAACTAAGGTCCCTGAAAGCCAGCTATCTCCCAGAAAAGAGACTTCCATAAAATGCAAAGATGTCTTAATAAAAGTCAATGGCAAATGAATAGAAAGACATTGACACTGTAGGAGCTCTCCACCTGCTTGGTTTTCTTCTTGTTTCCTAGGCAATCTTAGATTTTTAAAAGAACAAGATGACATTTCAGTATAAATGTGTATTAATAAAAAGCAGTTGTTTGCAAACCTGCACTTCTGCACCAGCTATACTGTAGAGAGAATTGTTGCCTGAGGTGGATCAGGAGCTTTGCCAGGCATAAGACCTTGCCATTGGTTTCCCCTAGGATTCTGGATGTATTAAGCAAAACAGAGCCTAATTATAAGCACTTTGGTTCATTCCTCCACTCTCCATATAATGTAGTTTAAGTGGTACGTGGTGTTCTGGATTCTTCCATACTCATTGTGAGGAAGGTAAGGGGAAGGTTAGATGGAAGAGACCCCAACTAGTGTAGATGAGTATGCTGCCAGTACCTGCAATGCAAATAGGGAGATTTAGTTGGCAAAAAGCAAGTTCATTGTCATTAATCTAAAAACTAAATACAGGAGCCTCACGGATTGTGAACGTTAGTGAGCCTGTGTAAGACAGGCTGTTCTGAATTTTCATTCTCTGACGTGACTTATGATACTTCCATTAAGCTTGACCTAGAGGAATCAAGTGGCGTATAGCATCCCCAGGGAGCTCACTCTCTCCCCATCCAACTCCCACCACATTAAACACAGGGCTGTAGAAAGAGGTATCCTGTTACCAAGGCTAAATGCACCTGCTTTTACACACCTGTATAGCACAATTACAGCCTAAGGTTGACAAATCACCTATTCAGAGATGTCCCTTTTTCTGCCAGGGTTATGTTTGGAATCGCTAGCTGTTTCATCTGGGTTAGTATGATTTGGCAGTAGTTACAACATCACAGTAAAGTCAAGGGTGTTTGAGAGGGTTCATCTGTCAGTTTGTGAGATAAAAAGATATGTGTGTCTGAATGTTCCTCAAGTTCAACCTTTCCTTTCACATCTGTATGCGTTGGACATGTTTAGGCACATGTGACATGGAGAGCTTTGCTGCGCCTCCTGTCAAATGCTGACAAGGTGAGGAATGCAGGTGGGTAACAAAGATACAGACCAGGGGAGTGTGAGGAATAACATCATGCATCCTGAACCAGCTATGAAAAGCAGGAGATGTAGGTGGACTCTGGTGCTCCTGAAAAATCTCAGATGGTGCTGCTGTACATCCTCAGATCACTGCCTGGTGTAATAATTGCTGGGCTTAATGGCCCATGACCTCAGATTATGGCCCAGAAAGGACTAGATCAAATGTCAGAGAAAAGATGTTCCAGCTGTTAAATAGCTACTCTAGGATTTGGGAAACTTGAGCTCATTTTTTCCATCTAATTCTTCAGATTCAATCTGGGGACTTTAGGCCGCTTAGCCTTTCTGAGTTTGGATATCCTGATGGGAAATTGAGGAAGTTAAAAATGGTTTGACTCACAGAGAATAGTGTTGTCAATAATTGCAAGTCACTTATGACAAATATGAGGATGGTACAAGTACAGAGTATGAACTTTTCCTATCCTCTGTTTTTTTTTTTCTTGTATGGAGGACCATGTTTTCACAGAGCTCTTAGAGCACGCCTTCTCCCCTGCAGGACCAGGATCCTCCTCTTCCACGCTTCTAAGGACAGGCCCAGCCCTGGCACCCCCCAGGCACCTTGGACCTCCCTCCCCCTCCCTACAGGATCAGCCCAGAAACCCACTCACTCTCTTCAGGACCAGCCCTGGGACCTCATCCTTTTCAAATCTAAGCTGTGATTCTCTCAGGTGAAGAACACATCTTGTTCTTCACCATGCAAAATGAGAGAACAAAGGTCTTACAGATCACACAAGTGTGTTGACTATGTGTTGAGGGTATGCTTCCTTCATCTGTGCCTCCACCTGCAGAAGTGACAAAAATTTCCTTCACTTTGGGGGGAAAAACTCAGCCGTTCTGAGTGAGTTTTAGCTTCTGGATTCCAACATAAGAACCACACAAAGAAATGAAATGGTGTGTTAAGTATGTAGTGCTCACCATATTTAAGACTGTTTTATGCATACTAGATGGAATTACTATTTTATAATGCTGTGCTGTATTTCTGAGCAGTTGGTATGAATAACCAATTACTCAGAGCTCCTTTGTCTAGCGTATCTGAAGCCCCTACAGAATCCTCAAATGCCATGGTAGCCATTTTCAGACATAATCTAAATGCAACTGAAGGCTATACAAAAGGTACCCAATTCTGTTTCATTGCCTTTGTTTCAGAGAAACTGAAATTCTATAGAGAATCGCACGTTTCGGATGGAGACCCTGTAATATCAAGGTCCCTTGGTGTTCTTCCACCTCAAAGTTTTGTTAATGGGTAAGAAATGTAAAGCTGTGTGTACGCTGAGCAGGCATTTCCTGGACTGACTTACTGTGAATTTGTGTGGAAAGTGGGAACAGCAGGGCGTGCCTCTATTAATTTTTCTGTTGGTGGTGGTTGTGGTTGAAAGGGGTGGTTTATGGCTTCTCCTTATCTTGATTAATTGAACAGCCTAGAAAACACAGCTTATGCCTATGCATCCAAATCCTTAGCCTCTCATACTGTCCTGGAAGCTCAAAGCTTGTGCTGTGAACTGATACCACTGTGGAGGAACAAGGAGAAGGAGGAGGAAGGGATTGGTACACCTCCTGAAAGTGCTCACTGCCTTCCAGACAGAAGCCAAATAATACCAACACTGAACAGTTGAGTCATGAGAACATTTCATTTGGCTCCTTCTGAGAGAGCAGAGCGGAGGCAGGAATAGCTAGGGGTAGGAACATGAACAGCTAACACCAAGATTTGCTCTTTGGTCAGATATTTAATTGCAGTGTGACGCTGGCAGCAACCTGGAAGAGTAGCAAACTCTGGTATACTCTAAGTTTGCTCTAAAGGCAAATGGAGATCCAAGAGAAATCACACCCTACAGCCTTTCTCTCTAGAATCAGTAATACATGCTATAGAGGAGTCCTTTCTAGGCCATCTAAATTCTTCCTAGCCAGAGGAATCTGATTTCTCAGCAGGGTTTACAAACTGGTGGCAGAGCATAGTCATCTGCTGTCAAAGGCAAGATGTGAATTGAAGTATTCCTATCTACAGGGTACTTAGTTTGCCAGTCCAGTTGACTTGCACTGGGACTCATAATCTGAGCTGCTGTTCAGCATAAGGAAGGGTATCATGGTCTGATACTGAGCTGTCAGTAATAGCAAGCTGTTACACTCTTCCAAAGCTTCCACTAGAGAGGGTGACAGGACATACTGGCAGTGTCATACCAGAATTTGCAGGGAGTAAACAGGAACCTAGCAGGGGAACTGATGCACAAACTAGTATTTCTTGCCTTGTTTCTGCTTGTGAGCAATCTGCAGGCACCGTAGAACTGAAAAGAACTTAATAAATGATGCCTCCCCTCCCTCCAAAACACTATCTTGTGCTTCAGCAGCAAAGGCAAATGTCAGTATGGGAAGGACTCTAAGGTGTCCTCTGGAGAGCTTTGCATCTTAGCACCTGTCCTCAGCACATACATGGTATTGGAACAATAAAAAGTTGCTCAGTGCTGCTGTCCTACAACTGATTAGGTCAGCTGTAAATATTGGTACTGCACAGTAAATACATACACAGACTACCAGATTGTGCTGACTTGTTAAATATAAACAAAAACCTAATTAGATTTATAATGTGTCCCTCCCCCTCCTCATGCCCAATAACATAATTTACCAAAGGGGGATGGGGGGTGGAAGGAGAAGAGCAAGCCCTCACAACCTGCTGAAATACCATTATTAACATGCACATGAAAAGTCAATTATGCCAGAGGGAGGTATTTAAGTGAAGTGAGTTTCCATACTCTGGGATTACACCTTGGGGATTATAGATTTCTTATTTATTTATTTATTTTTCCCAAGATCTCTGCTGCTGCTTAGCAGTGAGGAACAAAAATGTTACTAAGAGATATTTTGAAATCCCCTAAAGAAGTAGCCAAATATGCAGATAAATAATCATTCCCATCCCCATCAAGATTCTCCCTCATCACCATATCACAAAGACTCTATATTCTATCCAGTCAGTGCAGGATGTTTTCTGGTGTTTAGTTTTAAACTACACCAGGGGCTGGTCTTCCAACACTTCCCTGGGGAAGACATTTTACCGTACTGTTGTTATTATTGTAGTATTTATTATTTGTATTATAGTGGTGCCTTGAGGTTTCTACTGGGACTGGGATCCTGTTAGGCTAGATGCTGAATATGTGCATGGTAAAAGGCAATTTCTGCCTTAAAGAGCTCTCAGTCTAAATAGAAAGAGCAGACAAAGAGTGGGAAGGCGAAGGGAAGCAGGAAAGGGTGAAATGAGGTATCAAAAGTCATAGAGAAAACCTCACAAAATACAGCTCTTTGGGGCAGACTTTTCATAACATTAGAGTTCTCAAATTAATCCCAAATAATTTTTTATTATTATTTAAACCAAAAATAGAATTGGATCCAATTGCCCATTTTCTGACTAAGGCGAGGTTTTCCACCTGGGGTGTTCTGCTAATAGAAAAGCTAACACTGACATTTTGCTTCCAAATTAGGATAGTTAGGACAGTGACCAAGGGGAGCTCCAGGTTCAGATCTCTACTCCATTTGATTTAGGATGGCAACCTGCAATCTGATCCAGTGAAGGCAGACGTTTTAGCACAAGTCTCATTTGCAGGGTTCTCTGGATATACAATACAGATCACTTCCCCTGGGTTCAGCAGGCAATGCTTTTAAAAGTACTTGGATACTTACCCTCTTGCTCTTTTACAGGGTCATTTGAAAATATCTGTGTTTATTGGGATGTTTAGCTAGCTAAATACTTAAATTCCAATTACTTTTTAAACAGAAATTTGCATCTGAGATTGAGACAAGATTTGCATGTAGGCTAATCCATGAAAACTGTAATCAAACCATAACTCAGGGATATTCAATAAAGTATAGTGGGAAAGAATTAGGCATGGCCTACTGTAAGACTCAAAACCCTTACTTGATTCAGGTCTTGCCAATATTGCTAGAGTCCTAGACTATTTTAATGAGAGATCGTCTGCTGTGTTGCATGTATTATGTCTCGTACGTTTGTTCCTTTCTCTTTTTGTTTCCCCCACTGAAGACAAGCAGATCTTTATATCCAGGGGAAGAACTTAATTAGCGTCATTAAAAAAAAAAAGTTGTCACAAACTGATACAAAAAAATCACTAAGACCTATAAAGCTCATCGAGAAGTGAATACATAAAGACCTGTTAGGATTCCGCAAGCACTTCTGAGCCCCTGCATCGATACACTTGCTTTACTAGTCATGGTTTTTCCACACATTCTTGCCTAAGGCATGACAAATTTAATGGTGTATGTTTTGCTGAATTGTTGACTCTTGTTTTTCATTCCAGATGCATAAAAGAATGTTTGTGAGCAAGGCTCCATGTGTATACAACTCTGAAATGTCTTCTTCCCTTTTGCCCTGGTGTAGAGTCACTTCAGCCAAGCAATAGATTAGTAGAAACTGAATTAGACTAAAAAGGAAACCAGGTTAAAGAACCAAGTTTTAACTCCCTGTTAATTGTAACTTATCTAGTGCCTGCATAATTGCTCGTAAATACCTGCTGAGTTGCCAAGCCTATGTTAAGGCTTGTCAGTCTTCAATAAATCTTAAAGACTTAAGATCCTACTCTTTGATGCTACCCATCACTTCCCAATCTAAAGGTAGGGCAAAAAAAAATGCAGTAATGCTGAGCACTCCAGCTCAGCTAATCTGGCAGAATGCATCACAATCTTTATAAATGTGTGAGAGGGGCTGTGTAAGAGCTCCTGAAAAGGTCATTGGTATTTTTGGAGCGATAAATCATGGAGGCAAAGATTTGCATTTTGGCTGTATAAAATCCAGGGCTGGATTAGAGAGAGCATACTTTGCAGTAATATTTCTCTCCTGACTTGTTTTATTAGCTTCCTTTAAACATGTTACATTATTGCTTATAGAATTTCATTTACTTGGATTGGCAGCTTGATAAATATGTCTATTGGCGATGATTTGGATTGCTCTGGGCATTAATATTATTAAAACCTGTCACAAGGAAATGTCTGAAAGATGACTTACTGTAAAGATTACAGCATGAAATAAATCATACAATGGTATTTGTTACCGTTTATGGCCTCTTGGAGCCGAGTCAATCCCTTTTTATGTTGCATTATTTTTCAAGTTTTTATAGCCTTACATTATATATCGCTGTCAGAAATGAACAGATGGGGTGTCAAACACGAGCCTTCTGAATAATTCCCACCCTCGGGTTATTTGTATGAAGGACAAGTGTAAAACTGTGTTCTCAAGAAAAAGGAGATAGATAGAGGTGGAGAAAGTGTTGTTACAGTGAGCAAGATCCCTTTTGTCAGCAGGCACATTGTGCTTTTGATCACTACCTGGTATTTACGCTATAGGGCGGGGCTCTGTGGAAAATTTATCAGTCTGTTGGCATAGCAAAAAACCTCGCAAGTTAGATAAGTTTCATGTTTCTTCAGCTTTACTTTTATTGCTAGAATGGGAGAGACATGTGGATGGGGTGTTTCAGTGATAGCCAAACCTCAGAGGGTTTGTAGAAACATGGAAAAGTGTGAATGCCTAGAGGTACCTCTCAAACACTTCAGGGGTGGAATACTAAAAAGAGTGCCTCCTGAACTACAGAAATGGCATTTCTGGAGTTTGGGAGTTTGGGATGCATAAGGAAGAAGATGAACAGATACTTTGGACACTGCAAGTTTGTGAGCTGATGAGATAATATTTTGCATTCCACTCTGTTGTATTGGGAAGTCCTATTCTTCTTGCTGCGTATTGTTGAGGACTACTTGTAAGAATAAGGGTGACAGGTTGGATGGAGTGATAGTCAAACTGATAAATACACATGCAGTTAATTAGGTTTGTCTGAATTAAAAAATTCAGGTGGAAGACATCATCCACGCATACTTTCCCCCAAGCTTTCTCTCTTCAGGTCTCCAGCCCGCATAATCTTGTACAGGTACGCAGAATATAAATCAGCACTCTTTTTGGAACATGACTCTTCTTGGTATAAATGGATCTTTAAGCACCCCGATACATTGTTATGTCAATGCAGGCTGGCTGAATCTTGCTCATGCAACACTGAGGTCTTATCTTCACTGAAACTTGCATGACCGTTAAGACTGAGGAATCACTGTGATGGAGCAGATATTTTAGTGGATTCCTGACACAGAATACCTGGCTTCCATGGTGTGCAAAATCTGCCCAGACTTGTTTTGGACAGATTGCATTGTCTCTCTGCACGAAAACCAAGTCTGTTTACTGCCATTGAAAGAGGGGTTTCACTTTTTTCCCCCCCAAAACCCCACAATAAGCAAAAGCATATTTCATTTGGGCTTTAAGTCACAGAGATGTTACTGGTATTTCTGACAGGACTCCTCTTCCATCAGTGATTTACTTCTTGATTCAATTTTGGTTGAATTTTGTATATAGGCCTTCAGTTATTTATTTTTTTTTTCCTTCCCTTCTGGAGAGTAAAATATTCAGAATACTAGCCAAAAAAAGTCTCAGCCCTTGCCCACCCTTATATGTAGAATTTTTTCTTAACTTCAGTTTGTATTCATGCTCCCTATATTTGGCATCTATACTCCTTGTGATTTTAGCCAGCCACCATTCCTTATGAATTTAGCCAGCTAATCCAAAGTTTATTCTAGCTTCTTTCTTGAAGCTCTCTTCCCTTGTGTTCACATGCCTCTCTTGTTTCTCTGAGAAGAAACCGCTATATATTACCATTTTATATATATATTATACCTATATATATATTATATATTACCGTTATAGGTCAGGGATCCTTATCCTTTGCAGCCTCTCCCTGTATACCTCAGTCTTTTTTCTATATTTCATGTGAAAATACATCACCTCTCTCTTGCCCAGGCCCTTTGTTCCACTTCTATCATCAAACTTGCATAAGAGTTTTAGGGATTCACATTCACTGTGTAAAGTACAGTTGTACTGCACATTGTAACTGGAGTTGCACCCACCTGTACATACTAATCCGATTCCACATTATACAATAGTATAATCACTGAAAGAATTTGCATGACTGATGGTGTGAGTTCTGAGTGCATAAGGATAAGTTTCATAATTAGCTTTCCTTGTGAACTTGTGCAAACCAGTCTATTTATAATTTGGTCAGCTCCTGGTTTTTAATGAGGGTGCTAAAAGTGACTGAAGCCTCTGGCAGCATGCATTTCATATTTTAATTACCCACAGTAATTCTGACAATTACACCAATGTCATAAATCACATCATAATGATCCATTAAAAAAACACACCCATGTTTAATGATTGGATGGGGATTTAAATTAAACAGATATGCAATGGCTTAACAAGGCGCCAAAAGCTCCATGGAGTTTCAAAGTCTTCCAAATCTTTTCATTGAGCTATGGCTCCAGAAGGTGAAGAAACTTCGTGCAAAGTTTCTTTCACAGGCCAAGTCCTGATTTCCTCAGCAGGAGGTTGCTTTTCATGGGATGAAATCCACTCCTGTGGGCCAGGCTAGAATTAGACTTCTACATGATTTGAATGTCGGTAGCTAATTGGCCATTGTGGCCTCTGTCTTTGAGTGCAGGAGAATTTAGAGTGTCGCTCTCTCTTGGCAATACCGATATGGTAGTCACAAGCATCCCTGGATGTCATGCAAGCGTAATGGCATTGTCTTTTAGCCAGTTAACTTGAATTTCAGTAGGGATAGTGTAGAGGTACAGCTCACCAATTTTTCTGTTCTGGCAGATAGTTTTTGTTACACTGTCTATGGTTTAATGAAGTGTAAATTTATCTATCGTGTGTGGTGCTTAACATCCATTAACTGTTGTTGAAGAGGGCAGTCAGTAAGGGATGGTCAACATTATATTGCTTACATAGTATTTTCTCCTCTGGTTATTTCTTGGGTGGTGTCACCATGTGCCACCTCTTAAACAGACCTGAAACAACAGGGCTAGGCTAGGTCTGCAGGTAGGTCCTCTGAGGAGCGGAGTCTGCATAAAGTTACCACCAGTTCAGTCAAAAGTAACACAGTGCTACCCAGCACAATCTTATTATTCAGCTGGGTCCTGGCTCCCTGGTTTTGGCCCTTAATGAAAATCACTTCTATTATCTAAGATCTTGAGTAAGCCAAGTTCTGTTCTTTAGATTATTTTGCTATTAATAACATCATAATAAGTGGGTGGAAGTAGCTAATGGCTCTAAGCCACAAATGATCCCAAATGTTCCCAGTCTCTACTCTCCTGTAAACCTTGACAGATTGGGAGTGCTTAGTAAAATATTGTAACACTCAACACACATTTACAAGACAGCGATCTGTCCCATGACGGCTTCCAGATGTGTGCGTGTGTGCAATTTCATAATTCAAGAACAGATTCTATTGCCCTCTGCAGGTCCCCCATCAGGCTGTTCATAAATGCTTCTCATAATGAAATTAACCCACGAACTAGCCATGCAAATTTTGATAAGCGGTGACCAAAAAAATAAAAATGGGGAACTGTTGAGATGCTCTCAAAAAATGACAAGGTTGTCTTCAGAGATTATTTGTCATTATGAGAAGATTTGTTTTTTCCCTTCCTGTTTGCCAGATTCTACTTTGTCCCTCCATACATGACAACTATTTTGAGGTTTTAATCTAATAATTAGGGGCTGAGTTTTGCCACCCTTACTCAAGCTGTCTGCTGTCTTACTCTATGAACAGCCTTTCTGGAATCAAAGCAAGCCTCTACTCTGTGTGGGGGTAGCAGGATCACACTTTAGTTTTTAAAATACAACCTGTGCCTAGCCCAGGTAGCAGTGGAAGAACAAAAATATGCACATACACTTGTCCATGCCAAGGAGAAGCTGCATTTTATCTAGCCCTCCTGTGACTTCAGAAGGGGAGAGGGAGACTTCAGCAAAGAGTTCACAAGGGATGTTATGAATAATGAGCTGTTCTTTTCTGACAAAAACAATGGCTCATAGCTCTGACACATGAGATCTGCCTGCAGAAGTAGTATCCAGCTAACCCACATTAACTGAGCTATATTCATTTGCAAAAGTGTTGGAGTTAATACACCTGGTTTATATCTATGGCTGAACAACATGTCCTTATGTAGTAAAGTGTTAGCTGAGGGAGGTGATTTGGATGGAGGTTGAATGCAGAAATGGAAAGCAGATAACAAAAGTAAAAGATGTCTTTTCTTTGACTTTGTCAATCTGAGGTTTCTTTGGTGAAGTGGACCCTAACGCACCTAGGTTAGTGTTCAGACAGTTCAAGTTATCCGTATGCATTCTGAATTTCTCCAGTGCTGGCAACTCTTCAGACTTTGCCACGTAGGTATCGGGAGTTCTTAAGGCATCATCACCTTGAGTCCAGTTGTTAGAGAATCTTGGGTCCATTTTAAGACGTGGTGTCAGACAGGGCCTATTAGACTGCGATTCAGCCTTTCTGTCTGTGTGTTGTGTAAGTCCCAATGCTACCTGTCTCTTTCCATGCTGCTTTCTCAGTTCAACTTAATTTACCTTTATTGTTCATGTTTACAACTCTAAATAAAGCAGAAGCACCTAAACTTAGTGGAGGATGCTAAGTACTGCTGCAATATAGATGATAACTACAGGCTATTTTTATTTCAGTGTATTCTGTACAACTACACTGACTTCACTGGGATTACATGTGCATTACTTAGGGACAGATTTGGTTCAGTGTCTGTAATTAAGAAAAATTTAACTACTCATTTTTAAGATTGTTTTACTTGTTGCCTGATGTATTTATTAACTATTGGAAGGAATACCCTAAATTATAATATTTTGCAATGACACATAATACCTCTATGTCAATTAATTAAGCCTTGTAGTTCCTTGTGAGGTAGGGATGCACTTTGATGCATTGTGATTGGAGTTATACAATCCATGATGATGAATAGGCCAAGTCCAGACAAGTACCATACTCTCACAGTGCAGGCCTGGGAGTGAGAAAAGGGGCTTTGTAGCAGCTTTCACAGGCACAGGCAATTTTCATTGTGTGTGTGAAACTCCACTCCTCCCTAAAGGAAAAGGTTAACATATGTGTGGATCTGGGAGCGATTCAAAAAACAATAAGAGGATTCCCAAATGGGATGTGAACCGAACAGCCCCCATGCCAAGTGTTAAATCATCCCCAAGGCTGTGGTACAGAGGCAGAGGAAGGACGTCAGGGCGTTTGTGCTGGTGGGACGGGACTTTCCTGATCCAGCTGCTGGAGCAATCTGCCTATGTCACACAGGTACTCATGAGTGTTTTCTCTCTGGAGACTTTTGTGCACCGATTTCTCATGTGTGTAGGTTTCTGGGGACCAATGGTGCAACTCCTCCAGGCCTTGCTTGTCTTGAGGTACTTTGTGAGTTGCCTTCTACCTTGTTATCTCTCTCTGGACAAATTTAGGACACAGAAAAAAGCTCCAATTCCTGAGGATTTGCTGCTATTCTGTACGTAGAGCATAGAAGGTAAACCAAATGAGCACAAACATTGATGCATACGCATGACATTAAGACTCATTGTAGCCACATTTTCCCACGACACAGAGTGGAAGAGCTGATGTCGGAAGACTGCAAGTGAGGGATTCAACAAAGCTTTAGGGCTTTGCAAAGGCATTATGCAGAATTTAAAGATAGCTTGTCAGGGGGAAGTTATTGGCAGCTAACGATTTGATAAAAGGACTTCCACTCCCTGCCTTCTAATGCTATAGACAACTGTTAATCACTTACGTTAGTCCTCAAATGAAGTTTGAAACATCTTGGATGTGTCTGACCCTCTTTTAGTGTAGCTGAGAGCTACGTTGTCGACTTTGAATAATGGCAACATGAGTGACTGGTTTATATTAGGTCATGGCTGTGGAAACAGGCAAAAAAATGTTTACCATGTTGTAGCACTCAGTTTGCCTCTGGTACACTGGACTGAACTGCCATTTTGGATGATGTATAAGGTATTGAACTGGGTTTACTTGCAGTATAAACCCAAACTTTTCTCCAGGTTTAATGGTGATCCATTGTTGTAATACACTCAGTTCGTCAGGGGGTTTGGCACAGACTGATTACACCAGTGGCGTATGCACCTCTCACTGTGGAACAGTATTTTCAAATGTTTAGCCACTAGGACCACATTTTCGGAAATGCCCACAGTCCAGAGTACTAGTGCTTTTGTAAGTCAGCTCTACATGTACAGTCTTTGTACAGTCTTTGCTGATGTGGTCTTGTGCTTTTTTGATACTCTGTTCAGTGCAACGTAAGTGGTAAGGACCTCAAATGAGAATGTGATAAAGAAAGGTAACCACACATGGCAATGCACAGCATCATGTAAACGCAACTGTTTTCTTTCCAAACTCATGCAGAGCCAACATGGATAACTCTGCACCCACAGCACAGTCAATTTGTGACCCAAATAACCTGGTAATGGCTGTAGTAAGTGACTGTAGTTCAATCAGAGACTATTGCTGTCTCTGTTGGGTACTACGACATGTCAGTTCCAGTGCTCTCATCCTCAAGCTCCTCAGAGTCCAGTGCAGGATGATTTACGAGCCTCTCAGGAAAATCAGATTTCCGTAAGAAGCGTCATTTGCAGAGTATATGGCAGAAGGAACCCTTAACTAAAGAATGGCTTGTTAAATCAGAATGTGCTTGGCTTTGGTAGGGTGGATGCTGTTATGAAGTGGGTTTCCTGCTGTCTATTCCCTGTATCTCCCACTTTAGGGACCCAACAGGTGTTTTCTCCAAGTCGCGTATATTTCCCATAATATTAGAATGAGGAGTTGTCATTTCTGACAGGTTGTGTATATAAATGATGGCTTTATTATGATAGAGATATATACATTGATTGATTGGTAAATCTGAGTCAAATAAGGGAGTTTGTGAGAAGATAGTCTCTAACTTGCCAAAGTACCAATTAATCACTGGCCTAAGGATTCATTATCTGAGGAGGAGACATGTGGCTAATAGATGCAGTTGCAGTTAGCACAGAGATTTAGAGGGGTATTGCTCCCCTTTCCCTCCAGTTTTGTAAGAGCTTGCTAAATTCAGGAGAGACAGTTTGAAGCCTCTCCCTGCCCCTTGTCAGAGATGCAAAATTACCTTTCATTTTGCTGAAGGGTGGGTAATTCAAAGCTGATAAAAAAAACGCTTCATGCAACATGCTGTTTGCCTGTGAAACTTCTTGCTGCAAACGCTGCTGAGAGCAAGAACTGTGCAAGTGGCAGAAAACAGCAACAGGGATAGGTAGTGTGGTGGCTTTGGCTATGCTTTGTGAACTTCTAGAGATCAACGGACTTCAGCTAAAGAGCCTGGAAAAAGATTGGAAGCCTCATGGCTTGATACTGCCAGTCTGTAAGAGGAGCAGAGCTGTCATGAGCCATTTAGCACCTGGAGCATACTGCTTTCTGTTTGCCCTTCCTTTCTTTTCTCCTAGGCTACTTCCAGCTGCCAGTGCCTACTGCTCTTGCCTCCTTTTGAGCAGCAGTAGTGCAGCAACCAGTGCACAGAGATCTGTTTCTACCTCTTTGGTGCCTTTCTTGCCCGAAGGAAATATTTTTTTTCTATGCTTTCCTCCATCAGGCATAGCTCACACCTTGCTTTGCATTATCTGCTACTTGTCCACATGAAACATTAGGTGGTGCTTGAGTTGGATCCACTGTAGGCAATCCTTTTGTGTCTTATCCTGTGGTAATGTGGAGGCAACAGAGAGAGGAGGCACTGTAGAGCTGGAAAGGACCAGCTTCCAGGTTTGGGATTACAATCAAATGCAGCACGTTGTAAGCATGTTGCAGAGGAGACTGAAGAGCAACTAGGCAAAAGTTGGTTGTTAAAGCTTATGTCCATGTCATTAGTAGACCTTTTGTGGCTTTTACATCTTGTGCTGGTTTTAGGATAGGTGAACATTTATAAAACTTAGAAATATATTAATTTAGAATAACAAGGTAACCTATTCTCATATGATCAGTCCTGGGATTTGTTATTAGTCCCTTATCTTAAGACCTGAGGAGCTAGCAGAAACTGAAAAGAAGTTCTAGTCTGGTCTTTGAATTCTCATACGGAATGGGAAAGGCTCTATAGCTGTGCTGCAGTTATTGAAATGACTGTGACTTTTAACCAGTTATCCCGGGTATGAGTTAATTGTATAGCTATGGCGTCATGAAATTTTGGCACAAGCGCCCCTCAGCCCCATTTGCAAAAATGGGGGAAATTCTCAGGTTCCTTAAAGCTGTGTTAAGAAGTGCTAAACCCAGTACCAACCCCAGTACAGGGCACAGCTAGATCCACCTTGCAAGCCTCATAATGAATGATACCTTCCCCTAGCAAAATCCCCCTCTCTCCTTTCTGTTCATCTCACTTCACCCGGTACTGCATAGACAAGATAAGGAGAAATTGGACGTGAAAAAGAAAGTCAGGACCAAACATTTGTCTGATCATACAGCTCTTCTAAAGCTGTTGTGTTCAGTAGGTATTGTAATCCTTGATGGCAAGTTTCAGTTGTCATTGTGATTTCAGTTACAGAGTGATTAAATAAACTTTGCTCCTGATCCAACTGTTCAAGGCTGACTCTACCTACAGTAAAGCTAGAGAGATGGTGCTTTGCACATGGTTTATCCAAGAGATAAACAGGTCTTTTCCTGTCTGTGCTTGGGCTGTGAGGAGGCATGTGAACAACCCTTTGTTTTTTGACATGACTTCCCCAACAGTTGTGTTCTGTAGCAGTCCTTTGAAAGAGTTTGATGTTCAGAGCAGCATCTGATTGAATGGCTTTTGTTTCACATGGTCTTGTTGCTGCTTCTGAACTAACACAATGCTCACAAATGCAGCTACATCTCTGAAATTTGCCTCTAAGAATATCCTGTAATATGGGCCTAATTTAAAGTCGCTGAAGACAAGGGGAAAATTCCTG
>NW_010552749.1:119435-126174 GCF_000687285.1 Phaethon lepturus
TTGCTCTTAATCAAGACCATGTTTATATAAATATTGCTTCAATGAATGTCCCCACTGAAGAAGTCATTTAAAATAATCCTAGGAACCAAGTCCAAACAGCTATAAACATCACAACTAATACAATAATTCAAGGAAACACTTTAAAGTATATTTTTCCTTATGTTTGTCTCAGCTGACATTGACAAAGGAATTCATCCACCACACAACCCTTTTCCCTCATATTGTCATGATTAATATGTGACTCATACACCCTAATTTTTCCTTGCTACTGTGAGACATGAAAGGTATGATGTAGATAAAGAGGGCATCTCAGCAGCAGCTGAAGATGTGATATCAACTTGGGTAAACTGTAGCTGCCACTGCTGAGAGGTGGTTCTAACTAAGAAGTTTCTCTCTCTGTTTTAGGGATTGTGATGATCAAGGAGAAGAGAGCAGCAGAGTCATCCTAGATTTAACAGGAATGTTCCACTGGTGTGATGCTGTTCCACTGCAGGAGGCTCTTCTGGTAGGTGTGGGGTATTTGCTTTTGGGATCCTCACATGTCATCTTGTTCTCCTAGGAATAAGCTGGAGCTTCAATGCATTGATCTGGGTGGAGGCCACAGCACTCTCTAGTTTACTGCTGTTTATTTAGCAATGTTGTCTTAGCCAATTTCTAACTTTGATTTCATGTGCAAAGGTAAGAGACAGACCCTGCCCTGGAGGAGGGAGACTGACGGCTTACCATTACCCCCTTTTTCAGGAGTGAGCTGCAGATAAAGTATCTTAACCAGGGTCACATAGAGACTCTGTTGCAGTGGTGGGAGCTGAAGGCTCATTCCGTAGCCATATTCCCGTCTAATTTAGGGGATAACCTGGGAACAGAGAAAGATCTCCAAGGTAACAAGGGATCAGTAATGCCTTCCGTGTTCACCTAAAGCAGGGCAGGCACCCTGTCTAAGGAGAGGATCTCAGCAGATGGCCAAAGGAAGGTCTGACTGACATTTATTTTATTTTAAAATTTTGTATGTTGTGTTTCCAGTCCCCTGTGTCTGTGACATTATTGATCTGGATATCTTTAAGACAGTTTGGTTTATTTATTTAATGTGTCTAATCCGTAAAAGAACAAATCCCATCTAGAAATGGCAGGTTGTGCTCAGAGCTGCCAGAGAGCTGAGAGTAGGCAACCAAATCTTGCAATGAGGTGATCAAAGATTTCATCAAAAATACAGAATGTTCAAGCTGTTCTGCCAGCTGGGAGACTTCTAGCAGGCTGGAATTCATGCTGCTTGAAATGCTGCAGCTTCCTTCCAAGCAAATAAAAGGACCCTATTGCCCAGCAACCTCCAAAATAGGATTAGTCATTACAAATGGGCAAATATCCCAATAGGACTGGGACCTCAGCTCTGTGAATTGAAAGGTAATGTTTTGAAAAGATTTTACAGGCGGGTTTACATGAGGAAAAAGCTTACAACTGCTAGTGTGTCCTAACTCCCCATGTGCCGCCTCTGTTTTTTACTGGGTGTTTTTGCGTAGCTAAGCTAGACTGTGCAAGGGGCTCTTTATGAGGATTAAGAATGTCCACAATGGAAATTAGCACATAATAGCTATTGCACTTCATGATCATGCGGTATCTTCCTTTGCAATCATGTTTCTGGGACAAGGCAAGCCCTCAAAGGCCTGGGAGCCTAAGATGCACTTTTGGGGGTGAGTTGGGTGGGTTTTTAAAAGCTACATTTTCAAAGTTGTTTAGGTGCTTAATGGTGCAAGTATACTCCCATGGGATTTGTCATAATGCTTCAGCATTTCATTCTGTTTGGAAACCATGGACAGCTAGATGGATATACTTTACAGAAGTTCCTCCTTGATGTCCATGCAAAACATGTATCAAAATATGGTCCTCTGACTTTTACATAAGGGATACATTATTAAATAATTCAAATGTCGGTGGTTTTTTTTTCATTTTAACTCCCAGTCTAATACGGCATAGATGTTTGAGAATTAATGTGGGTTTTTTTCTCCTTGACCTAAGTAACCAAGTAATAATCATAATTACCAGATACGGCTAGCTTCTTGGCCCCAGGTTGGAAGGAAGGCCTAAGTCCTGACATAGTGTCTTCAGAATGGCTTGCCTATCCCTGCTGCTCATACACTATACTGACTGCTCCTGTTGGTCTTGTAATTGTGCATTTCCTCTGCAGTTCTCAGCAGTAATAGTTTTTCCAATTGTTCCTATAAAATAAGCTATAAAATAGATTGTGGTTTTAATTGTTTAGCTTCATTCAGCAGACTAATCGTTGGACTTCAGGCATGTTACATTAAATACAGCTAAAGGTTTCATTATTCAATTTAAACTAATCTAATTAGTTAGAGACAATCATTTAATTTGGTTATGATTCTAATCTCTCATCAGGAACTTCTCCCTGACAAAGTCCCTTGTTTCTCTTTGGAAAAAAAAACTGCCGAGGAGTGAACATTGCAGGGATATACTGATCCCACAGTTTCTGGTTGGTTAATGTGGACAGTAATGCCTGGTTGGCCAGCTTGGCCATACTGCCAACCCACCGTGAGGTACCACACTAAGCAATACTCGCTCCTCAGTACATTTTCCCAGACTAATTAGCTCTACTGAGAAACATGATCAGTTAGCCAGGAAAAAAACACCAGGCCAAAGTCATTATTAAGCTCCTGGCATTAGACTAGTATTGTTGCCTTGTTCTAAATTTTTGATGTTTTATGCCAACATATATGGATTTTTCACAACTGTAGGATATACTTGGAATCCAAATACTTAAGAGGAGATACTTCTTTTTATATACAGTCTCATTCTACCCATAGATGTTACACAGCTAAGAAATGGTGTAAGTCTTCCTCACTGAAGAGAAAAATCTAAAATAAACCTAGTAGCTGGTTTAGCAGAATTCTGTTTTAAATTTAGAGTTGCAAGGACCAAGCAGCACTGAACCTACAGGATCACATTTTGGTCTGTGTCTTTGGCGATGCAAACTCACCACTGATTGGGCTGCAGGACTTCGTGATGCCCTTAAGAGCTACTAACTTCATTTACCATGAGTTGAAAGATATTGTTTTTCTCGGGCCTTTGGAATATCTGCAAAGAGAATGGAAATTTATTCAGAACTTCCCAAAGCTGTGGTTATTCTCAGTAAGAATTTTTTGCATATTCTCTTTTCCTCTTCCTTCCTTTCTCTAGCTCTCATGCACATTTCTAAATAGATTTTTAAACTCCTTGATGACAGCACAACTCAAGTTCAAAAAGGCCCAAAATTATCTCAGGCTCTAGACTTGACCTTGAATCCAAGCTGTTGAAAAACTTTCTTTTCTCAAATACTTATTTTCTTCTGCAGGATTCTTGGTACTCTCTGGTTTCCTGCAGAAGTACTGAGAAGCTAATCCTGACTGGGCAGATAAGAAAATTCATGGGTCTAGACTTGCAATTTATTGGACACTTCCCCATTTCCAAAGTTCCTCAAACTCTGGAGATGTGTCCAAAATGCATTCGTGCCAGCTGAGTTTGAAACAATTTTAAGGTTCACTTTTTACCCTTAAAAATCCTCAATGTTCAATGGTCTCAGATTTCTCCTTATCACTGTTTCTTTGGTTTTATCAGGGTAGTGCTCTCTCCTGTGCAGATCTGAGGGCAGTTAATGTCCAGGATTGTGCTGCATGCGCCATTCTGTCTTCCAACACCAGTGCTTCAAGCAATCTTTCCCTGGTGGACACAGAAAGCATCCTAGCCACTCTGAACATCCGATCCATGCAGGGTAAGTCCAGCTCAGCCACACTAGGTGAGCATGCTTCCTTTTGCCCATGAGCATGCTTATGCAACAAAAGTGAAAGCTAAAGGAAGGAAAAATGAAAGGATCACTTGTCACTAGTCTGAGCTGCAGCCTGCATCTCCCGAATACAAATATGTAAGTTAAAAGGTCCAGAAGTCCATTTTAGCGTAGCTGGCTGTACAGCCTGGTCCAGTTTCTATAGCTGCAGGTATGCAAAGGAAGGAGTGATAAACCAACATTGCTCCTGGAAATATGCCAGTTCATCCTGCAAATTCTAAGTGAAGCTTCAAGGTATCCAGTAAAAGGAGCATGGCTGGAGGGTAAATGGTAACCAGTGTTGGTAACTGCTGTATTATCTGCAAAAGTACATGTGAGTGGGGGCACCTTCCATCCTTCAATAAAGGGGAAAACAGTACCTTTCCCTTGAGGCTTGATAGAGGGTGGGTGCTCTGTTCCCAGACAAACAGAGCTTGTAGCTCAGAACTGCAATGGAAGCAAAAACAACTTCAGCCCAGTAGAATATTTATTGTGTCTCTTCCTCCCTTAATTTGGCGAAGGAGCTAAGATTTGTCCTCCTCTTGAGAATGTGGAGTATTAATTAACTGAAGACGGGCTGAGAAATGGATGGCTCTCCTAAGTGTTTTCCCTATACTTTATTATCATTCCAGGCTTTTAAAACAATGGCTATGCCAAAGAAAAGATTAGAGTGAGGCAGAGACAGGGTTTCTCTAATAATAACCAGACAAAATAATATCTATATACAGTGTATACATTGAGAGTAGAAGACAAATTATTTACAAGGTATATTTGAGTAAGAGGTAATTGTGACTTGAATAGATTACTTTTATCTAATGTATTTATTGCTACATAAATATAAAGATATATGAAACTCTATTGATTGTATATTGAGAGAAAGTAAATAGTATGTTCTTTTATATATAATTTATGTATCTCTATCTATAGTGACAGATATAGATACTGTACCTACTGCATCTTCATCCCTATATATGGAAAAGAAACAAACTCAGAGCAAAAAGGATATTTCATCCTATCAATCACTGTCCTACTCCCCTCCAGCATTTTTTGTTTTATCACTCAAAATTGTAGTACATGGAGTGCAGAACTCTGAACTACAGTGTGCGTATGGATAATAGAGATGTGAGCATCTGTTCATCAAAACCTTCCCCAGCTGCCTTGCAGAGTTCATACTTGTTTCTCTTTGAGGCGGTAGCTTTTGGCTTGCTTTGTCTTCTTCCAGCAGAAGGCCTCAGGGACCTCACGCTGACATAGGTGTGATCAGTTGGGTAAGCTGAGGCATGGCTGGTTAGGCAATTTATCAGGCATATCATTGTCAGAACCATCACCACCTGCATACTCAAAGTCGTCTTTTTAACCACAAGCATATATTTTTCCCTCATTTCCCTTGGGAAGATGGGCACGTGATGAGTTGCATCAGAAAAATGGATCTTGCACATTTAAATCTGTTCAGCATCCTTGCTATCATGAGAGGTAGGAGAAAAGTTTATTCAATCATACTGGAAAAAACATAATCAAGTTCTGTAGTTACAAGGTCCCTGAGAATAGTATCAAAAGGATTTCTGCTTGTGCAGAAAAAGGCTAGTAGTGAGAATAGTTAGAGCAGAGACGTGCAGGCACAAGGTTATTTGTGTTTTACAGCAAACACTGTTTCAGCACATCAGAACCGGACCAAATACACAACACCTTTCATGTATGAGCAGAAGTCAGGATTGCTTGGTCCTCTGTCAGGAACCTGGGTAAAGTATAAAGTATAGTCTAGACATCAGAACAGGGGATTGGAAATCAGTGCTTCTGGGTTTCTTTTCTGGCTTTGAGAAGAGGCCAGGATCCAGTAAGGGTCATGGTGTCAGAGCTTCTGTTTCTCTTACTCCTTTGCTGTACATCCCTGGTAGCTACTAGAGGGATGCTGTACCTCAGCATAGAGACCCATAACAATATGTATTTCCCAGGCTTGTTTAAAGCCAGATAAATTCAAGCTCACAATATAGCAATACACAAATGCAAATTATTCTTGTTATTACCCATCACTGTGATCAGTTATTTCTGAAAGATTGATTCAAACTAGAGAGGATAGATTCTATCACCATTTACTGTAACAGCATTGTCTTACTCTAGTTGACAAAATACTGTGTTTCTAAACCCACCCTGGTTTATCCATTTTAGGTATTTCACTTTGCATATTTATAAGGCACCCATTGCCTAGCTCAGATGTGAGTGAATTGTTGCTCCATAAGCTGACTACAATTCCAGTCTAATAAATATTTGGCTACTCAGTTAAGGCTACTCCTCAGATTTACAGTGTTTCCTGCAGACAGAAAAGCAGTGTTCAGTTACAGGATATCATCATCAATGAGTAAAGATATATTTGCAAAATAAGGCTAAGATACAAGTTTCACTTCTTCCTTGAGTCAGCCATTAGATCTGCTAGTGTAAAAATAAGCTCTGTCTCCTTATAGGCTCATTAGATGAGTTGCTAAAAAAGCCAGCCCATTTTCTTCTTTGCTGCTGTAGTTATTTATAATTATAGGACCAAAATATTTGGTTAGGATTCTCATACCAGAAGCTCCTTCAGATTCAGCTGAAAGATTAAGGCTGTATCTCGTACTCTTTAAGGTCTTTGACTCTGAAAGTCTCCAGACACATTAAAGATGTGTGCTCCTATAGGATAGTAAATTACTCACAGGCTGTTGCCACCAAGTTTTGGATCAAGGTGCCCGGAGTGGAAACAGAGTATATGTGTCCCCACTCCCACTGTTTCAGTCTCTGCTCTCCCTCCCACCATTGTTATTTTATAGGAATTCATCTCTAAGAAGACAAAATTTTCACTGATAAAATCAGCTCATCTTAGCTGGTCCCAATGGACCGGATGGCCTCAAGGAGAAGTAGTTCATGGGGTCAGAAAATGAGGGAAGATTTCAGGGAAAG
>NW_010552749.1:126205-155491 GCF_000687285.1 Phaethon lepturus
GGTGGAAAAGGATGACTTTTATCAGAATTTAATTTTTTCATTGTGGGGAGGAGGAGTGAGATTGGAGGCCCTGGCCTTATTTAAGTTATGTAAGAGCAATGAAGACAAATGCACCTAGAAAAGAACCAACAGTACAGAGAGTATCAAGAAATTTTCCAAACTCTGTGGCTAAGTTAGCTGGAAAGCAGTAAGAACAGCAAATACCAGTAATGTAGCGAGGCTGTGCCCATGCTCATCAGAACTTGGTGTTGGTTCACCTCCCCAGTAGTTCATTACAGTGTACCGGTGAAATTTGCATTTTTCCACCAGCGTAGTACGTGTGCCAGTGGGTGCTTTCAGCTGCAGAGTTGCAAAATGAGATGCAAATAGGGGAGACCCAAAAAGTACAGCAGTCCTCTGGGTCACGACCTAATTTTTGAAGAAGGGTAAAGTTACATTCAAAACTTGGATCCAAGAAACCTAGCCTCAATTAATGTTAGTAGCCAGGAGAGGAAGCAGGTAGGAAAAAGAAGAATACTTGTGAGACCTTTCTAAAGTAAGATGATTATTTAACTATTACCTGATTTAAAAAGAAAAGACAGAGGTGGATGTTTCTCATTTAGTAGCTGCCATTGCTGATGGGACAGCCGATGACTTCGCTGGATATCCAGCTACCCTACCCATCCAAATCCTTTCTCAACCCCAGCTTTGATGCTGTAGACAAAGCTATAGCATTTTGCATCCTAACCAGAGTGGAAAGTAGTTATTTGGATGGAAAGCCCTGAGTTCCCTTAACAGTTCAGGTGCTTTGGTAAGCATTGCAGCAGGCATAGTCTCAGTTTGGAGATTGTAACAAAGCTGAAATCAATTGCATTTCCTGTGGTTTTAGGTTTTGCTGTGAGCATTTCACACCCAACAAACCCAGGCCTGTTCTGCACATTACCCCCCTCATGGGATAGAGAATTAGACAGGTCTTAGAGAACCAGACCCACACAGAGGTAAACATTACTTACACTTGCAAGAATGAGCATTTACTAGGGTCAGTGCTGATGCCAAGGACTTCTAGTCTTTCCCATGGAAAAATTTAGGTTTTCCAGTAATGCTGTAATTATCACCCTGTCATGTCACAAAGCAAACAGGTTGGCAAACCTAGGTACCGAACTAAATAATCTGTGGCATAATCTAAACATATAATGGTAATTAAATCTGACAACTTAATAAGATACTGAAATTCAAATGTACAGTAGTAATCTACAATTAAGTAATCTTTTGTAATAGCACCCTGCCAGTTTGTAAAATTTCAGGTAGAGCACCGTGTACTGTTTCATAGCAAAAATATTGACATAAAGGAAAGGTATCCAGGCAATGATCAGACATACATTCCAATCGACCGGTACCGTACACGAAAGGGTGCAATAAAGGCAATGATTCATTTCTGGCATTCAGTTGCTGCCACTAGCATGCATTCAGAGATGCCTTGCTATACTTAGGAAGGACTTTTTCCTGCTATTTTGAGGGATTGTGATGCCTGACATCCCTAATGAGGTTTTCAGCACTCTATTGCCTAACCTCAGAGGTGGTTGATTAGAGCAACAGTCCATCTAGGACCCAGTTAGGGTCTCTGATCTCCAATGTTCATGTACTTCTGCAAGCAAAGAGCATCCATTATACAGTATCTGAACTGAAAGAAGTTCCATTTCTAGCAAAATCTTTAGTGGAGTTTAGATTTAATAATTTTGACTTTGATACTATCTTGTGCAATAAGTAGTATTATTAACACTCAGTTACCCAGATCCTGTGCTAGGTTGGCAGAGGAAAAATTTAGACATAATGGTAAGGGAGACAAGATTGGATCTGATCAAAACAGAGAAAGCAGACTTTAAATTGGGACTGATTCTGCTAAATCAGCTAGCTGGTGAGAACTGGGAGGAAATAAGGACACGTTTCTAGGAACTTCTGGATTTCTCTTTTAAGTCTTTTTGGTTGCCAGGTTTTAAAAAAAATACGGTATATGCTTTTGCCTTCTTTCCTACAACACATCCCATCTATTTATGTACAGCCTTCTTGAAGGGGAAGGAAAAAACACAACCCCCTCCCTCAGAAGCCCTCTGAGTGCAAATTGGCTTAGTGGGGGCTTTGCGCCAAACAACACTGTAACCAGCACTGCTGTTCCACAGAGGGTAATTGTATTTTAGTTATGAAGTCAATAAGCAGCTCCCAAGAGAGCCTTTCTTTTAATCCTTTGAAGCTCTGAGTGAATAAAAGTGAGCCTTGGAAAAGCAAACCAAGGCAAGAAACTTTCCAAATATAGGAAACACTTTGGGATTTTTGCATGACAATGACATTTTTAGGCATAGGTAAGAGATTTCCTGCATTTGTCAGTCTGAACCATTTTGCCTTGGTTGTTTTTTTTTTTCCCTTTCTGCTTTTGCTAACTTTCCTCTCTCCTCATGTTGTTATTGACTGTTTCTACAGATGCTGTTTTCAGAGGAAGAGCATTGGGGAATCAATCACAGACATGTTATAAAAGGATCCCCATCACTACAGAGCTGAGTAAGTTATTCTTTAGGAACAAATTTCACAGAAGCAATATGCATGCTGCATTATTTATTTACCCCAGGCCCTTTTTAGAATTCACAGGCAGAAAGCGACAAGCACTACATGTCCAAGGAACATTAAAAGGTTTGACTTAGATGTTAATTCACTGGCTTTGAAGGAGTCAGGATGGTTTATCAGGAGAATAAATATAACAAAATGTTACAAAGGTCTCAGTGTGTAGCAAAACTCTGAAGCATCCGTTTAGGAGAAAGATAATATCCTTGGGGTTTTTTTTCCCTACTGGACTGTATCTCAGGAGATCTGAGTTCTAGTCACATGGCCTGCATTCATCCCACCTATCCTAACATACTTCACTAAGGTTGATAAATCAGGTATTTGCCTAGTTTACCCTTATTTTCAGTGGAGAAAGAGGCACCACCAAAGCCAGTTCTGCCCAGATGAAATCTAACTTGCCCTTTGGCCATGCTTTCCTCTCTCTGATGATTTTTTAAAAGCAGTGAGAGAGACTGTATGCCCAGTTTTCATCCCACAACAAAATGGGGTGAATCAAGGCCTAATTCTCTCTGTTCCAGCCCTTCCCTTTCTGAGACACTGGTGATGGTTCCCTCCTCTTACGGATTATGGGGGTTCCTGGAGACTTACTGATTTGTACAAGTGGCTGTGAAAGAACAGAGCCAGTTCCAAACAGTCTGCAGTACACAGCATTGTGCAGTGACTGCTTGGAGTGCAGTACCTGGGTGGGTCCATGCGCACACCAAGATGGACAGAGTGCAGGCATTTTACTCCAGAGTCCAAACACTGTCATCCTTATTCCACAAGGCTCAGCCTCTCTAGCCTGCATTCATAACTGAAGTAATCATGGAGTACTTTCATGCTAATCTTGGCTGTCTTTGTCTTCATCTCCTGATGGTTACAAACTGGATCTGTTAATTAGGAACATGTGTGCCAATTAACTGATTACTAGTAACATAGCAGTGTCATACCAGACTTGTGTGACTGGGCTGCCAGTCCTGAGGGACATGGATGTTTAGCTCCATTTAAAGGGCTGATACAAGAATGTACCCATCAGATTAGCCTAGCATGTTGCTAGACATCATGACTGGCCCCTGACTCACTCAGGCTTTTTTTTTCCTTTCTTTTTGATGCGATGCTTGTAAGTGCTATGGGGACTCAGCACATGTGGGGTCCATCCTTTCCAGTCCTCACCAGGTTTGCCGCTGGAACAAAGCTAGTGAACAGCCTTGGCCTGTAGCAGGCACTAGCAATATTTTGTTTATATGAAGCTCTGCTGTACTCCTTAGTCAAAACTTGCACCTGATGAGTTGTGTCCCTGAAGCAGTTAAGCACCTCAGTGGGTTATTTAGTCCTATGTGCTCCTTAGACTGAAACACTGAGGAGCTACTGTGGGGAAAAAAAAAAAAAAAAGGACACAAAATAAGGATAAGATAATGATGCCTCCTCCTGAGTAATTTCAGAACTCTTGAATTTCCCAGAGTGATATTTGGATATCTTGTGCTGTGGTTTAGGCATTTATTTCTGTTGTGTCCAAAAGCCTTAGAATGTTTTGAGCTGGCTACTGAGGCCCAAGTCTGCTGAGAAGATACTGTGCATTCAAGCTAGCATCTTCAGATAGGCATTGCACTCCTGTGATTTTCCTCCAGGATGTGGTATGTCAGTGGAGGAGGAAAACATCTGCAATCTGTTGACATGACTTGGATTTTAGTCATGTCAGATCTTTGACAAAATAATGAATCGAGCCCAGTCCCTTGGCACGTGGATGCCTGCCCCTGCTGTTGTCTTGAACAGTGTAGAAATATGTTCAGAGTTACAGAGATGGGCTAGGAAACAAAATAACTCCAATAATTTAAAACCTAGAAGCACAAAACAGCTAAACAAAAACAGCTGGAGCTTTCTTGTGATTGAGTAAGTTTCCTGTCCAGGTCCCTCTGGTGGACCTTGATCTGGACAAATGCTCACTTTTGTGCCTATCTCTAGAAACAAGCTGAGAGGGGCAATACTCATGTGCCTTAAGTTGTAAGGGCTTTGCTCATTCCAGGCAATTTCTTATTTCACAGCACACTGAGTGTTGACCAAGGGTCATCTGTATCATTTGGTGTGTCTGACACACCAAAGCCAGCAATACAGTGCATAGTTCTAGCACTGTTGCTGCTAAAAACCTGCCATAAGAGAAGCTAAGACCCTTTGTACCTTCACTTGAAATCCTGTCACCACTGAAGTCAGTAGCAGTTTTGTAGTTAATCTTGACAGGCACAGGAAGCAATGTGCTGTCTCAGTAGAGCCAGAACTGGCAAGCTTGACTTGCCTCTGCCACAGTTTCTTTGTGACCAGGATGGCATGCCAGAGCCCACTGGGTCCCAGAGGTATGCCGTAGTCCCAACAGTGTGCTGTCTTCTAGCACCTACTGAGCTAAGGGCACGTAATCAGGGGCAGAGTTGACAGAATTAGCACTCCTCTAAAGGAGGCTGGATATGAATTTTGCCTTGAGGATCAGGAGAGTTGTGTCTTGTCATCATGCTCTGACATGCTGCTGCTTCTCCTTGCCTGATGGTGAGAAACAGAGAAAAATAAGAAATGCTAAACTGGCCCCTTCACATCAGGCTGATGACAGGCCCATTAAATGGCAAGCTTTGCATGGGGTGTCTGTGGTCCCAGATGAGCCAAGCTGAGCACTGTTCAATGTGTTGAGCATCTTCTCGTTTTGTGAGTTGGTCAATGGGCTCAGAAGCATGTTATAAATGGTTATTCCTTGGAAACAATGGATTCTGGAAACCCTTGCCACAAGGAGACAGAGACCTGGGAGAGAAATAGCAAAGTGACCTGTAAAGAAATAAGAATCCTGCAAATATGTAAAGGAGAAAGGGAATGGTGTGGAGAAATAAAGTGGATCCCTTATTGCGGCTGCGAGACCATGCTTTTCATACCCAGACTGTATGAGCTAGTCAGTGGAGTCATACTGATTAATGCCAGATGCAGGGCCAACTCTAAAATCCAGGGTGGGTGAAGTATCTGTATTAATACATGGCTGAAGGATGACACCAACACTGCAAGACAACAGGAAACATTAACAGTATTGTGATTCTGGCTAGTTTTAGTCATCTTTAAAAATGATGCACTCAAATGCTTCCTGACCCAAGGGGACATAGTAGAAATCAGTCATTACTCACAGAGAGTTAGTCGTGCTTGCTTTCTATTTTTTAATGGGAAGATACGGGTTCTTGATCTCAATTCCTCTGTCTCCTGCTGTCATTCATCAGCATTCTTACTGGTAGTGCTAGACTGCCAGGACATACCTAGCATGTTCAGTAGCACAGCAGGGGCCTTCTGCCTGGGTGTACTTAGTTCCCTGAAAATAGAAAAGAAAGCTAAGGAGGAATCACTTTCAGAGTAGGGAGAATTCTGCAAGACTATCTCAGCGTGCAGAATAAGGTTGAGAAACTACTGAAGATCCCTGTAACAGTAGGGACAGTTGTGAAAGGGACTCTGTAGCCCAAATTTAAGCCAATAGAAATAGTAATTGTATTTCTGTTAAATCAGGAAAATGACGGGAAGAAACTAGATTACTTGTTTCTTTTTCAAAGAGGGTAATTTAATTATGATCTGATACCTAAAAATTTCATTTTAGGATTCTGTGTCTTTTGTCTGCCATTTGCACAATCACCTAGCAGCACTGAATATTTTGTTCCTCTTTTCTTTACTAATGCTGCATGCTGTGGCTAGTGCTGGACACAGAATGGCAAACTGGATTTATTAACTTACATTTCTGATTCTAGATGGCCTCTCTGTTGCTAAGATGTTTCCTCTTTCTTCCTTGCTTTTCCAATAGAGTCTTCACCAAATGCCCAGTTCATTAATCAGACTCACAGAGGCAATTCTGAGATTCCAGAGCAAGATCAGCGTTTTACCACTGGTGTCCCTACAGGAGCTATCTTCTCAGATAGCTTCTTGAATTCTCTCTTGTCTATGGTGAGTAGATGTTTCATGTCCTGTCATATTTAGTGGCATCAGTGTGTAACAAAGTGATTACCAGACAGGGTAAGCCCACTTAATCTTGCCTTAACAATGGTCAAGGCTGTGTGTGCCAGAGGAAGGCACAAGAAATTGTGCAGAGATTGCACAATGTGGTTAGTTACACAGTGCCCTGAGAATTATACAGGTCTATTCCTATTTAATCAATTTTCTAATCAGTGGGCCTCTGTGATTCCTTGGGGTCGTGGGTTCCATACACTAAAAGGCAGCTATCAGCTCCAAAAGACATGTGTCTCATTATGTGTTATTAGCAGCAACTCTCCCTGTTGTTGATATACACACAGAATTATTTGGAAAAACTTTTAGAGCGTTTTCGTAAGTTACTCCTGTTACCAGCTCCAAAATATTGACAGGCTACAAAAGGTATTTAAAGCCAGCCTGATTTGTTTACTTTTTGACAACATGATGTTACAATCAGTCTCTCTATGGGAACTGCAGTCACTGAAGCCAAAATTGCATTTGACACCAGCTGGCCTCTTGGTGGAAGCTCCAGCATTGATGCCAAAGGCTGAGAAGATGATGGGGACACCAAATTCTTACCTGTTCATGTAGGAAGGAGTTTTACAAGCCTGGCTGTAGGTGCATTGATGAGCTAGGGAACAGAGAGCTTGCACTACCACCACTTCACTATAGCAGGCATGGGGATAAATGGAACATTTAACTCTTCTCATCTGTCCATCTGGCACCTAGGCAGAAATTCACTTTGATTGGAAAAATCTATTGACCTCAATGGGAATCTCCCAATGGCTGTTTTCTGAAAAGGTATAAAACAAATTCCACACATGTGAGCTGCTGCTGATCCACAAGACCACTTCGGATTTTAAGAGGAGTGCATATTTTGATTCTCTGTAAATTCCTGGCACTGTGTTCTTTTAAAAACATTTGCATCACAAGGATTGGATACATTGCACCAAAACTGCAAGAACGGAGGGAACTTGGTGATCCCACCATGGTTACATAATCATTTTAAGTTGCTGTCAAAACTGAGTGATACTGTCAGTGGTGAGACACATGTGGGTCACACTTTGGTGGAGTTAAGCCAGGATTTTGGCAGCAAAACAGCAGTTCAGCTCATAAGCTGGCATTTCCAAAACTGCCTTCTCTTTTTTTCTGAAAGCCCCTTTCTTCCTCTTCACCCTGATTCCCCGTGCTGCAGTCAAGCTTCCACATGCCTTGCTCTCAGCTCATGTCCAAGGGGATAGTGCTTGGGTGGCAGTTTTACGGAAACTGAATAAATGCAAAACAAATCTCCCCAAGGGATAAGCAGTCCAAAATAAGTGTGTCAAGTCCAGTTACGCTTTTCTGAGAAGGCTTCAGTGTTAGGGAAAGTATTATATTGCTGCTACTCACTGATATGTCAGTCAGCCAGATGGTAATTAATGACTGCTAGTGTCAAGTGTAAAAGTAACTCAAGACATAGCATGACCTGTCTTAAAGGATAAAATTTCACTCAAGCGTAAGATTCCAAGTCTGTCTAGGAATGATCAACACTCAACTCTGCTTCAAAGTAGAGGGGCACCTTAGGTTGGATTCAGTGATTCTGTAAATACAGTGAAGACAGAGAGAAATATGATAGTGCTTAGCAGTTGCAGTATCAGGGAAAAGATGTGTGAACTGGAGAAGAAAGAAAAGGACAGGAGCCTTCAGTAGTCCAATATCACCTCCTTTTTGCTCTAACTGTGAATATCTCTGAAACTCAGAGCAGGAGTGCTGTTTTCTTCTAGCTTGAAAGGAGACTGGCAGAAGAATCTGAATGGCAGAATGTGGTCTGTAAAGTGAATGTTACCCCTTGGAAGCCTGAAGCAGAACTGGCATTTGCTTCGGTGTGACTCTTGGGTTCTCAATAGGCAGAAAACAATTCAATGAGCACGATCATTATGGCTCAGGTACTCTAATGAGCCCTGAATTCCCTTCCTGGTCTAGCTGTGGGTTCCTAAGCTATACAGGGCCAGTTTTAAAAGCTTAGTAGCAACACAGAGTCAGTTAGGCAACTTATTGGTGATGGGAGAAGGTTTCTAGCCTTGCCTTTTTGTGCAGAGGTGTTCCCAGGAAATCTGCTTGTCTAAAGTTGCAACCAAACAACAACTGGCAAAGAAGGTAACATCTCATGGGCACATTACAGAAATGTTGCTCCTTTAAAGTCAGCTTCAAGACCCATTCTAAATGCAGTGTGTTATTTCCTAAGTACACACACACACATGCACACCTCTATAGTTTCCCCGCCTTTCAGATTCCTGCAGTGTAACTCAGCAAAGAAAGTACAGAATGAGGATGACATGCAAATCCTATTAATTCGTCCAAGTATGGAAATGCAATCCTTTTGATGTCAGAAAGTACAGCAATGATATGTTAAAGAGCTCAGCACGCTTCTGTTAAATATGTAAAGTGCAGATTCCCGCGAAGCTCTATCACTTCTGGATAACCCTGGACTATAGCTCCTTACTTTAAAAGACTGGGAATTACTCTAACAGCATTATACCAGTTTGCCCGACAATATGGTCAGATGTTCTTAAGCGGATTTGAGTTCAGCGTGGATTTAGTAACACCATTCCTTGTCCGCAGCTTGTTTAGTTTCTTTACTCAGGCAAATGCAGGTGACAGATTCCACAAAGTGGATCTATGTAGGAAATGAGCTTTTTGAGAAAGGGTGGAAAATAAGTTATTTGACGCACTGCACACAGAGGAAACACTTTTAGATTAAAAAAAAAAAAAGACGACTCTAGGCTTTTTTTGCCTCAGATCTGAATTTAAACCATGGTAACTTTTGAAAAAAAATACTGACTGAGAGGAGGGCACAGAGAGAGGTTCCCAAAACAATATTGCAACTACAAGCACAGAGAATTTCCTGCTGCACCTGGGCCGTATAGGGCTAGGCAGGGCAGTTGCACTCCTCAGCCTCCCCTTGCACGGTGTGCTCCTACTCAGGTGACATCAGAGCTGCTGCCCAGTTTTCATGTGCCCAACACCCCCCTATCTGCTCCATTTGAGCCTTTGAAAATCTCCCATTCAGACACAGCTTAGTGCATTCTATTATAAGAGCACAGGTGGGATCTTCTGACTGCTCTTCGAAGCTGAAATGGGCAAAGCAGGTGCTGTTCCAGAAATATTGTCAGAAAACTTTAAACATAATTAAGGACTACTTTAAGTGTACAAAAAAATCCAAAGCGTCTCTCTAGGTTTTCAGTGGAAAACTTTGTTTCCTTTTCTGAGGCATACTCTTTTGTCTTTGAATTTTCATTGTCTCTTCTTTTCCAGACGTACTACAACCATCACATCTTGGCTCTGCTGCAGACGTTGGTGACAAGTGGGACAAGCCCAGCATTGGGCGAATGGCTGTTGGAAGAGGGCAGCAGACTGCACAGAAGTCCTGACAGCATGATCCACAATGCCTCCCAACTCAAATGCAAACTAGCACTCCTGCCCCTGTCCAAGAGGTTGTTAACAGGTGTCAAGGTGAGTTACATCACTGAGCAGTGCTTCATGGGCAAGGCTTTCATCCTTCCTCCTAGTACTTTTGGATTGTCATTACCTGAAGTTTAGTTTCATTCAGTAGAATCTCACTATGTAGCTTGAGCCATGTTTTGAAGAGGCAAAGACATCAGATAGCCTTATTTTATACTAGTTTCTAATCTTATGGGGGACCAGTTATTTTCTTTCCTTTGTTTCTTGCCAAATATTATGATACTAAATGTAGTGAATAGTGATGATAGTTGGCTAAATAAGTAATTTAGTATTGGGCTGAATTGTCCACTTTGGTTCCTTTGAGATAAGAGTGGTCTTGCTTCTTTTATAGCAGGAAGACTCCTTTGGAGACATTTACTGCAGAGCTTTAGACTTGTTTGGGATACTCTGTTTTGGGCTCTACCGCCTGATAGAAGAGCCCAATCCATACAAGAATAGGCAAGTACACTTTATCTGAAATTGTACCATAAGTCAAAAGATAGTAGTCGTGACTTTGAAGTTAGGCACCTGTTATAGGCTACCTGAATTACTTATTTTTGTCTCGTATTTAGACATTCTTGTAGGTAGCTAAAGCCATTTGAGGGAAACCGGTGTGTGGTCTGAACGTGGTGCTTACTGGTGCTTGTCTGAGATTCCCTTACGTTCACTTAAGATGTGATTTATCTTTACGAGTGAGCCTTCTGCATTAGAGAGCTGCTGGAGCATGAAGTTAGTAATGCTGCTGAGGGCAGGGATTTCAGAGTTTGCAGGCAGAGAGAACCTTCTCATCTAACCTGTTCTACTCACTGATTCTTTCAATTTCAAGATTTCAGTGATTGCTTGAGCCTCAGATCTCCTAGAGAGACATTTAGTCTTGATTTAAAGATTTTGAGCAATCAAAAAATTTATCACATCTTTCAGCAGCTGCTCCAGAGACTAATTAGCTTCATTTAAAATGTATGTATTCCATTCCTAGGTAAAATTAAATCCTCTGTATATTGTCTCATCATTCCAAAGAATTCAGCACATGCAATCAGTCATTGCAAAAAACCCCTAAACCCTACAGCTTTCTTGCTATCCCAGACACTCAATTCAAAGGCCTCACACAGCAGCCTGAATCTCATGTGCTACTGCTTTTTCAGGTTTGTGATTGCTCGGCCTGCCAATGATTTGAAGATGCTGTCTACGGATCTGCTGTTCTGTGTTGTTCCATTCAACGTTGCAACGACTGAAGACCTGTGATGTGGGATGGAAGTCAGTTACCAAGCAAGAAAACAGGTAGTGCGGACACATTCAATGCCCTGCAAATAAAAACAAATGTACAAGTTATTAAGACCCCCACAATAAATTGTCTGTGTTCTTATTTCTTAGCGGTGGCAGTTTGAATTTGGCTAAACGTTACCATGCAGTTATTACTGAAAACAGTATTTTTAAGCTTTAACAACAAACATATCAGAGAGTAAAATGCTGTCTCTGCGAGGAAAAGGGCAAAAACTTGAGTTTCTGCTGAGCACTGCACAGAACAGACCCAGCTATATACAAACACCATGACTCCATTGAGTTTAGAGATTCTCTGCTGAACTTCTCAAAGTTCAAAGACTGCAGCACACTAAAATTCAGTTTTCTTGCAGCCAGAACTGAAGACACTGAGTTGATGTGCATGAAAAGATACGAAAACCAAGCAAAGAATCCCCATGAACTTGTACCATAAATCAGGTCCTGCCTGTACATTATAAAGTCAGTTGAGGGAAGGAGTGGTGGTGTTTGGGTTTTCTCTCTCTCCCTCTCTCTTTCCCCTAACGCTAATTAGGTTTGAAAGACTGCAGCTTGAGTCCAGATACCACATGCCGAGAAGAAAGGAACCCAAACAGCTGACGCAGAGTTTAGACTAAACTAACTGCAAGCTCCCCAGGGACATCACAAGGTAAATCTGATAGTCTGTGTCATTTACAATCATTATCAAGCAGCTGAGTCTCTGTAATTTTACTAGGGAGCCAATTAACAGATCCCTGAAGCTCGAGAATAAGGTCTTGGTCCTTTTTCTATTTTAGACAGGAAAAAGAGGAAAGTAAGTCTTTGTTTCAGATAGATACTGCATAAGCTTTCCTACCTAGGGGAATGGTCAGATCTGGACTTGCACTTTTCCTCTTGAGGAATAAGATAAAGCACTGAGCTTAAGAGTCAAGCAACTGGCTTTAGCATCCAGCTCTGCAACAAGCTGGCTGTGTAACCTTGGGTGAGTTATTTAAGTGTATCCTAATGCTGCTTGCTGCACACAGGGAATATAACAACATACTTGTTAATTTAGATAATGAGAGCTTTGGGGAAAGGACTGTCTCTTGTGATTTGTTTGGCCTAACATAAATAGGTACTGATTTAGGATGGGACATTTAGGAACTCCACGCAACATGAGTAAGAATCAAGAGAAGAGCTTTGACCAAAACTCCAGATTGAAACATATCTGCACTTGGGGAAATTTGGAGTTTGGATTCAGGTCTGAGCCTTAATGTGTTGGATTCATCTTTCCTGGAACAAACTATCATACATTTTCAGTTCAGGACAGATTGCAAGTAGGAATCAATGAACCATGCTTAGAGCAAACAAAATACATAGGAAGAATGGTTTCCGTTTGCCAGCCCTTTGCAGACCTGAACTTGAGCCAAGACAGTCAGCTGATCTCTTGGTAGGAGTTTTTTGGCCTAAAATCACCCACTGTGTATACAAACTTAGATAAGAATTTGTGCACTGGATTCTGTTTATCCTCTGGCAGAGCAAGGCTTCAATAATAGTGTCTCAGTCCATTCCCTAGCATGCATTATTTTAAACAGACAAGACAGTTAAAAGGTGGAAGGAAGAGCCTGGGCAGGCTTTGCAGTCCTTTGACTTACAAGGGATGCCTCATACTAAGATTCTGCAAGCTTTCTATATTGTCATCATCTGAACTTTTCTTTATTTTCAGCTGTAGTTCAGTCCAAGCAGGGCACGGGGGAGGTAACATCTCTTTTGCTTCTTCATTGTTCTATTCCTTTTAAATAAGTACACATGCCTGGACTTCTGTGTTCTGATATTAAGCAGGTCTTGTGCAATGTTATGGCATTTTTATTAAGAAAACTGCAAGAAACACCAAAACTTGTTTACTCATTACTTCCCTGAGTGGGTGAGAAACTGAGACTATCTTGCCAGCAAACTCTTCTGTCTGAAGTCATCTGCTTTTCCTGGAAAATGGAGGCAAATGTTGAAAGCGCTCCTTCATCATTGAGATTCAGGACATAATAGTTCCAGCTTTAAGCACCAAGCATTGGATATACTACTGTGTTACTCCAGAGCTGTGCTACTTGGTGTAAAACTGTTGCAACCCATGGTGTGGGTATCTTTCTTCTTTCCATTAGAAAGAGAGGCTTGCAGCAAATTCTTTTTTTTTTTTTTTTTTTATTTTCTTTTCTCGAGGCATCTTAGGTGTAGGACTGCCAGTGATAATGTTCCTTCTCTCCGAGGCATCTTAGGTGTAGGACTGCCAGTGATGACAGATGTCATGCTTTCCCATCCTGCATTCACAGTATCTCTGTGATGAGGGACTATGCCCATCTCCAGTCATACCGCTTTTCCAGTACAGCATATTTCCAGTTCCTTAACCTGCAGCTGCTAGAGCATGTAGTTTACTGGGGTAAGGTGAAGTGGGGAGAGATGACAAGGTGGAGAAGGAACCTCTTTCACTTTGCTCATTCCACCTTTTTGTTCAGTCGCTATATCTGAGCAAGCAGTTCTGTTTCTCATGAAAGAAGGAAGGGGGAGAGAAATCCTAAGAAAGGTAAAAGCATTAATGGGTCAAGGCCTCCTTTGCATAATTCTATTATCACCAGGAAGATTCTGCAATAATCATGTTAGGCATGTGCTCTGGAGCATCAAAGTGACTTGTCTTACCTTAGTTTTTGATGTTAGACAGGTTTAAATGCTTTGTACAGATGAGGCACCTCAGACAGCTGATCAAGAAAGCCTGTGCTGTTCAAGCGAAGCAAAGGCCTGTTTTGCTTTTTTTTAATGTCAACAGTGCCACGTTCTTCCAGCAAGGAATAATCTCTGTTGTCACAAACTGTGAAAAGCAAAGGTGTAGAGAGAATCTGTGGGTGGGTGCATGCAAACATACTTTCTGAAGCTAACACCTTTGAATCTTCAGCAATAGTATCTTCTTGCGTATTGTTTGGGTCATATGTTTATATACCTATTGTATAAATAAATTCAGCTCCTGCAGTGAAAACCACAGCATGTTACACAAGGCTGTTACAGGATCTCTGCACTGTAGTTTGCTAATCTGCACCCACTCTAAGCTGTAAAGGTTACCTTAGTGTGTGGGTGGTGATTCATATTAGTAGGTTTTACTTTTTAGCACTGTTACTGGAGTCTTTGAGTTCTGAAACTATTCGTGTCAGATACAATCAGAAGTAGTCCCTGACCCTAGTAAGCTTAGGTAGTATATACAAAGAAGAGTTATAAGGGAAGCAGAGAAGCTGTAGTTTTCTCAAAAGCATATGTCAGATCGGTGGAAAAGACAAAAACAGAACCGAGATCTCCTAATTTCTAGGCTAGCACTAGGCCATTTTGTATTTCTGCTCTCAGATCTCAGCTCCTGCTAACATGATCATTCCCTTGCCAGTCTCTCTAGGGATTTAACAGTCTTTTCCAGAGGTGTCTCAAATAGGCTTCATGGAGCTACCTGATGAATTATTTTTCCATTTGTTACAAGATGGTCAGCCTCTTTACGGAAGCAGAAGTATCATCATGCTTTCAAACAGGAAAGTAAGTTACTTGAGATTACCCAGTAAGTCAGCTCTCTTGCAGTTATGTGTCTTGTCTGTCTTGTCAGCTGGGCCACACTGCCGTTTGAGACTGGTGCATGACAAATGGAGTCAGAAACCTCTCCAAAGTTGCATGCAGGGATATGTCAACTTTGCAGAGACAACATGCTAAAGCACTTACCCTAACACATGCATTCGCCTGGATCTGAACACTGATAGGGGCATACACACGACACAAACATAGTCTGCTACAAAGAGCACTTGCTCATAAGGAGATGAATATATACATCCAGGCCAGGGTTGTTTTCTCCCTCCTTCTTCCTATTGTCAGATACAGTCCAGCAGAATGAGTAGTGAAGGATGTCACTGGTGTGAGCTGGGCTGGGTTTTGCAGTACAGCATGCTGCAGGTGGTGACTGACACATAGTCAATGAGATCTGAGGAGAATCCAGACTCTATAAATGTTAAATGAGGCAGGCTGGACATTGACAAAAACAAGAGGTGGCTGCAAACACCAAGTGTCATTATTCTCTGAGCAGGGATGGTGAAAGGCCTAGGAACTTCCCATGGAGATTAACACTTCACAGCAGGATGAGGAGCTCTCTCTTGATGTGAAGGGACATCCTGTTGTCCTGAGAACACTTGGGAGGAGGGATGCGTGACAGCAGGAGTAGCTTTTGAGAGTGTACACAGTTTCCTGCAACGCATGTATCTTGTCTGAAAGATGATTTTACTCTGCTGAGATAAACTCCAAACACCTAATGGTTTAAATTAATGTCAGAACAGAAGGAGGTCTCTGTCGGTCATTAATTGGCAGTGGGTTCTCTAGCCTCTTCCTACTGAAGGAAGGGCTCTTTGCTGCTTGCCCATCCATCTACTTCAGCTTACTCTCTTGGCCTGCCACCAATGTACCATAAAGCCATAGTTTTATTCCCCACTGTCTCTCTAGCGGCCAGTTATAAAGGGACTAGAGCTGTTTAACTGCTGATTGCTTCTCTACTTGCAGCAGGAGGCCATGCAGAGTGAATTAGGTGAGCTAACTGTATTAAGCAATCTGGAAGTGTATCATTAATGTTTCTGACACTTTTTCTGTAGTACACATGTGCCAACTAATAAGCATTAGTGACTGAAGTTTCTCCATTTCCCAGACAATGGATGTAGCTAGAACAGTGGAAGTATAGACAGCCCACTGGGCGCTCGCTCTCCACAAGTTGAGATGCTTTTCCAAACTCCTCTATCCTGCATATGGGTGAGAGTTGCATGGGGATAATTAGAGTTGGCTGATGTTTCTAACTTCCACTAAAGCTTTAATAGAGAACGTGGTTTTGGGGGTGGTTGGCTTGCTTTTTTTTGTGTGGATTTTTGTTTCCAGTCAGAAGGAGGAGCAAGATCAGTCACTGTGACTCAGAATTTTGTTGTCTTGTAAGGTTTTCTGCTAAAAAAAAATAATGCAATCCCACTGAGATTCGTTCTTTCCCCTTTGGGGCAAAGGGAAAGGAATATTAGGTTTTTGTGAAAGAAAAATGCATTTTTTTTAAGTCCATCTTTTTTTTAACAGGTGGTTTCCAGGGTTGGAAACCACCTGTTAAAGGTGGTTTAGTTTTGTTTTCCCCTCATTTTTATTCTTGAATAAACCCATAGCTTGAAGAAAGCTTTATAGAAAGCTATGACTTCATATTGTGACTCTGTAAAATATAATCTGAATAGTAGGCATTTCTTTCTCCCTTTCTCTCATCTTAGTCCTGTTGAATACTCTGCCAGCAGTGGAGAAGCAAATGTACCCAGTTCCTTCACTCTTCTATGAGAGCAAGGATTGGTCCTTGCCAGCAATGAGCCTTTTGTTTCCACCAGTGTGGCTGGTCTTACGTACTTGCTTATCCAGGCAACTAGCAAAAAGAAGCAGAAGTCCTAAATGCCAGACTAATGCATCAATCATAATTCCTGAGCTGCCAGCAGTCATGTAACTGCTTAAAGACCTCAACAGCCCTCTGGCACTTAAAGAAAAAAAATCATCTAATTAATCACAGGTGAAACAGCTTGGACCTGCTCCAAAAGCCCCTGAATTTACTGCCAAGCTTTGATGCTAATTTTCCTTCTAAGTAACCCCCTAAAGAAATTTACGGTTAGGTAATTAAAGTGATGAATAAAGAGATACTTAGAAGAAGGAGGGAGAAGAAAAGCCGGGGGGGTGTGTGTGTGTGTGTGTAGAATATCAACCTTGAGTCAAAAGCCTTAATCTCCTCCCCTCCTCAAAGAGAAACATTAGTCATTTTTGCACATGCATTGTCTCTGAAAATTGGGTTGGATTCTCACAGGAGGCTTGAGAAATATTCCTTAAATTAATGTTTGCATAACCAAATAAAACAGAAAAGAAGGATCTCCTAAAAAGAATGTAAAGTCAAGATGGTTGAGGGGAAAAAAGGACTTGTGGCTTCTCTGTGAGAATCACATACTGTACAACTTTTGTCAGAAGCTGTCTCGTGTTTTTTCCCCCTGGGTACCTGAGGTCCATTTTTTTAAAAGCAATTAGATACCTAGGAATGCCATCTAATTAAAAAATGTAGTGATATCTAATTAAGAACTTCAGAGCATCTGAACAACGTTTAAAAGTGTGACCATAATTTCTTAATAGGTCACAAGTCCTGTATAATGCTTTTCAATGTCCTCTTACATACTTTCTCATTTTTTTCAGAGGAGAAGGAACTAAGTAGCCTTTGATTTGCACTTTTTTCTTCAGGCAAATGTACCGCAAGGAGCGTGAGTTTAAACGTAGGGACACATGCTGCAAACTTTTGATAGTGCCTAGATTGTTTCCACAGAAGTTTCAGTTGTGGCCCCAAAATAGAGAAAAAAAAAATTAGGATCTAGTTTCAGTTTCAGGCTGCTTTTTTTTTTTTTTATTTAAAAAAAGAAACAATCCACAAAACAAGCATGTCACTATCCAGGGGTTTGCTACTGGCTTTTTGGAACAGTCTTGGCTAGTTCTTTCCTTGTGGCTAAAAGCAAGTCTTAGAATCCAGGAAACTTCCATAGTGGCCCATAAAATGAAAAGTAATGGGGGACGCTCTAAGGTTTGTTTGTAGTGGTGGGAATATTTTCCCTCCAGGACTACATCTTACTTTGCTTTCTACATTTTGATCCCAGGCCTTGAAGTGGCAGAAAGCTGCCATGCACTCACCTTTGCTCTGTTCTGGGAGTGTGCCCAAGACTCTGCTTCACACTACATGATACACCTGACCTTTCTCTGTTAATAAATGCCTGCTGACCCCATCACATGGCCTCCTTCTGCTCTGCCTGGCACTGAGGGAAGAGTTGCTGAATGATTTTTGAGGGGACCAGAAAGGATAAAAAATGAGAAAATGGCAGATTAGATCTGAGGTGACAGAGATGAGAAATAAAAGCCATTAGAGCCCATTTGCAATGTGCCCTCATTGAGTCAAGTTTCAAGGTGTTTTTCCAGATTATTAATAGCCTGACAGCAGTTTTTGTACAGGAGTTTGATACAGGAAATAACACTCATGTATACACACTACAGTGTAGAGGGGAAAATAGAGTCCCTTAATTTATTTACTTGAAGAGATTTGAAATACAGCAAACCAGCCAGCTGGGTTACAGACAAAATAAACATTCTCCATTATAATCATGGCATCTTCAGACACACATCTCTATAATAATGCAGTGGTATGAAAGGAGCCCTCATAAACCTCTGCAGCCGGCCTTTGCTGTCTGTACAGGCTGGGCTGCATTCAGAGTGGCTCTGCTGAAGCCATAGCGTTCTTTGGTGTGGAGTGCATTGCTCTAAGCCATTTAAGTCCTTGGTTAACATATCTCAGCCTGGGTCCTGCGGGCCATTTTGGACACTTAAAATCTCCCAGGGATCTAATTTATGCAGTGTAGCAGGCTTCTTTTAAAACTTAGTCAAGCACCAATCCTAAATGGATCTTTCCTGTCTCATCCCCACTTATCTGAATTATCTCCGTCTTCTCAGTGATACCCAGTGAAATTAAAGCTAGAAAGAGAGGGAAGAACAAGAATACTTGGGCGTGTGGGAAAGAAAGGTTAAAAAATTCCCAAAGTTATACTTTGTAGTTGCATGCTTATAAAGAAGAAATACCAGGTGGGTAGTGCTTTGAACTTCACAAGGCTTTGTTGGGCTGAGTTGTCAAATATGAGTAATTGTAGCTTTCTTCATAAACAAGGGGTGGCACAGAAAATTTGACTGATACAGTTCATAATGCCTACAGGCCAAACAGACATTCAGCTGAAAGAAAGAAGCTCTTCAAACATCATTAGATGGTGATGTCTGTTTGTCTGTGTCTGTTGCTTTCTATTAAACTTCGTTTTTTACTTCCTCATCTCATGTTGCAACCTAACTCTGCTTCTGAGCATTGCTGGTCAAAAATAATCAAGTCTTGATCTATATTGCATAAAAAAATGTAGAGGTAGCCAGGCAGTTTCATTACCAGTGAAACTGGGCAATGAACAGTAGAGACTAATTTTACCCATTTTTTTCTGCTTTCTGAACAGCCTGTAGCATCCAGCACTGTCTGGAAGGATGTGCTACCATGCAAACAAGCAACACTCCCTACGGATAAAGAATTTTCTAGTGGTGGTTGCATAGCCTTATCCAAAACAAAAGGAGCCAGCCCCTTCCCTTATTTTCGTGGTCTCACAATTTATAAGTTAACTGTAATTGTAGTTTGCATGCTGGCAGTCCTAGTAAGTTCTGGGTACACTTTTAAGCCTCTGCCTAGCAGAAGACAGAAATGAACTTAAACCACTCAGTTGTTTTCTAATAAAGCAATATCCCTGCCAGGAGGTCTTTTCCAGGAGACAGATGAGACAGCCTGAAAATCCCCTTCTGCATTAGGGTCAATTACCTCTCGGTGGATCCACGTCACCTAAGATTTAATTGAGCATGTGCAATTCCTGCTTAATGTGGTAAACCTTGCGGATGCACAAGTATTTCCGAATTATATATCATTGTGGAAGAAAGCAATGCCTTGACAAAAAGGCAAGGCTGAGGACAACAGTCTCCCGCCAGCTCTTGCTGTCACACCATTACAAGTGCTGTATAACTCGTAGGAAGTGCTGAGAAGCATTTGTAATTCCTTGCTCAGCACTTCTTGGACCTGACACATACGCTGCAAGTTGCTTTGGGAGCCAACAGGTTCTGTAGTATCTTACCTTCTTGATACTGGTGTGAATTAATTCAGATTCCCTACAATTGTGCTTCCAGTTTCCAGTAGCACTAACTCAGCACTTTATGTTTTCCAGTGAGGTGAGTTAGGGATCAAGCACTTTGCTCTGTAGGTTTCCATCCGAATAAGCCGTTAAGACCTGGGATTTTTTCTCTGCAGAGAATTGATGCCACATAGAATCAATCTGAGGAGTTTTCTGTTAGGGGCTTAACCAATATTCTCCTTGTCTTTGCATTTTGTGCAATGTCTTATTCAACATTGCTTATAAATTCAATTTGTCTGAGTTCTCACAGGACACACAGTATTACTGCATCTGACCAGCTCATACTGCTGACCATAAACTGCTACCTACAGTGTGAAGAACTTGTGTTTCTCATTATTTAATTAAAAGATGTTCCTTTCCTTTTACTATAACTAGTTGCTTTTATTTTCAAATGAAAATAGAATTTTATCTTCATGAAAAAAATGCATTCCTTCTGAAAAGATATAAAAAGTGTCTTTTTCAAATGTTAATTTTTAATGCAATATTTCAGTAACGTTTTTCACTGACAATATTCTCCAAGCGGTAATTTCTTAATCAGCTTAAGACTGAAACGGTAAATGATCTTTCAGCCCTGCAAGACAAAACATAATACCAACTCCAGTGTTGCAATCTCTAGCTTGTAAACTACTATCCTTCAGGATGAAAGGTGCCCATATAACAATAAGGCATTATTACACTTCCTTTATTACTTTGTACGCGCATAATTTACTGACTGCTAACAAACCCCTGGTGGAATGCTACTTTGATGTCATCTGTCTTGCTTAAGTAGTGGTTGCTGCTTGCGTCTTTCCTACCCAACTAGTTGCAGTGCTGCCTATGGCAATTTCAGTGGCTAAATTCCTTCCTCCAGTAAAATCTTAACTGGTTGAACTGAATCTTCAAACAGGTCCACGTCTCCCTCAATGAATATCAAAAGGGAAATCCAGCTTAATATAAACAGAGAATAGCAAAATGGTGCTATTTATATGGTTCAATTTCCCTTCAGTTAAACCCCTAATGGCACATAGAACTCCTGTAATTGAAAGCCACATCTGATAGAACAAAGTCATCTCTGGAAGCAAAGAAAGGGGAGGATGAAAGTGCCACTAGTACAAAACAACAGTCCAGCTATAGGTCTGTACATGTCTCTCTTCCCTGTTCTGAGAATCAGCCAGAGCCTGAAACCTCTTTTGACAAGTAGCTTCTCTGATGACAGTTGCTCCCCGCAGCCTCTGCAGGCTGCAAACAGATGCATTGTTCGGGCTGTCAGCTCCCCATTGAAAGGTGATTCCAGTAAGCAGCAATTGGCCTGATTTGTTAGCATTAGTCAGCAAAGTGCGTGGATCAGATTTGCTACTAAGGAAAAGGAAAAGCAGGTCTGAGACTGAAAAATCAGCGCTCATAATCAAGAGCTTGTCAGGGTGTAAGTCTTTTTCTTTGGGATGCGAGGGGCATGTTGCTAGTCTTGACTTCAACTCCTTCACACTTCAGAACAGGACTCATTTTTGTCAGAGTGGTCTGGATAAAGTGATCACATCCCTCTTCAAGTTCATCACCCAGACAGCCTACAGACTTCATTGCTGTGGCAAGACTCGGTGACTCTAGCAAAACTCTGATGTGAGGAGGGAATGAATTACTGCAAAAAATTGACCCTTGAGCCAGAGTAGGACGGAATAGGGTGATGAGTGAGGAGGGGGAAGCTCTGGACTAGAATATTCATCATTTAGAAAAGAGACAGAAAAGCAGATGTCACAATGGAGTTGTTCCTATTTCAGAAGGATTTCACAGTACTGAATGGCCAGACAATCAAATGACAGTGAAAATTAAATGCTAGTAAAGTCACATGGTTAAAAAAAATCCCCCAAATATTTGGTCAAAAATTTCTGTTAATTCATTAATACCTTGAAGGAGAGAGATGTCAGCGCTATGGGGATAGTTACGTGTGGGCATCAGCTCTGTGAGAAACTTCTAGAGAAGAAATAGAGAGCATATTGCTCTTTATAGCCGTAGTATACCTGTGTCTCCAAGTACTGCATGTGTTTCTGGTCACTCCCGTGAAACTCTTTCTCTGCCCCATTAGATGTACCATAAAGTAGCTTTGATTATTGTGTTATCTCTTCAGCTGCAGCTGGAACAAGAAAACAGAGAGCCTGCCTATTGCTTCTTAAACAGCAGTGGGCAGTAGGGAACAAATGCCTATCATTTTCCACCCAAGTTCTCCTACCAACTTCAGTACACCTGACTGAGGTCAGTTTGATATAGCAGTGTTTGGCTTATGTGCTTGATTCAAACTTTTGCTGGGAAAAATGTAAATAACTAGGTAATTTATGCCTGTTCCTCTCCCCAGCTTTCCTCAGGCATCTACAGACCCTAAGGAAATTATAGGTTTTCCCTGCCCTGGGCAGGAGGTAGGCAGAAACCCCACTAATAAGGTGCTAGCTATAGATTCAGGCTTGTCTATACTTTGCTTTTTATAGAACACCAGAATTGCTCACAGTGCAAAAGTGTAGAGTGGATATGAGCCACTGAAATGGAGCAAATGATTAACACCAAGCATGCAGACTGGAGCTGCAGTTGCACCTGATTTTTATTTGGGTTTTTTTTTTCCCCAGTACATCTTGGCACTTTTTCCTCAGCCCTTCCCTTTCTCTCTCCCCCAACACAGCTAGAAGTAGTCCATTAGTGTGAATGATGCGTGTCACTGCATGCTGATCTAGGACAGAACTCAGGCTGCTTTTCAGAGCAAGTGCCTAGAAGCATTATTATACACCAGCCAAGATTCTCAGTGGTGATTTAAAATGGATTTTGATCTTAAAGGTACATCTTAAAAGCACCTGGTTTTCTAAAAATGTAAAAGCTACTCAGTTCTCACTATCTGCAAATCAGAAGCTCTCAAATTAGGTATGTAAAAATAGAAACATCCCATAGTATTAATCTCTTCTGGAAATACTGTTAACACAGCCTGATTTCCTCCTAGTCTGCAATTTGTACTTGCTGCTCACTGTGTGAAGTGCCCAAGTGTAAATGACTACTGATGGGAGAACCAGGGCCCTGGGATTCAAGCAGGTTGTGTTCATATTGCTCTCTGCCTGTGAACTTCAGGCACAGCCTGCACCATGTCACCATTGGGAGGTGGTGCTTTGCACAGCCCTGCTCTGCCCAGCACCGTAGCCTTGACTAGAACTGCTCACCTCTTGCAGTTCTCGGTCTGAAGACCCAGGGCTGCTATTGCACGTTAATCTGAACTCAGTTCCACTCTCTACGAGTGACTGTGTTCCTGACCATCCTCCACGTATCTCTGCCCCTGGTCTTGTTTAAGTTCTCACAGATCCTTGACCAATTCTGCATTGCCATTTCTCTGGTCTTGACCAGTTCCCTTAACCCAGCTTTACTCTGAAGCTTTTAGATGGCTCAGCAAACGACAGTGCTATTGGATACTCGAGCTGCTTTAGTTGCTTAATTCTTCTCTGAGCCTCATGAGCATGTCACTTTCATTGCAGAGTTCTTTGCAGAAAGGCTGTTAACCATGGCTCTTCAGCTGGTCCATACATGACAAGACTGGAAATATTAAATGTACTTTTTGCCTGGGAATTCAGACATTAAAGTTATCTCTAAAGCTTAAAATGGCTACTGGTTGTTACGGGGGAAAGAAAATTTATTTACCTGGGATAAAAGCCTTAGAAATACTAACAGGAGCAAAGTTAAAGCTGGTCAGGACTTTCAGCATTTGCCCCTTCTCCTTTTTATTATTGCAATTCAACAAGTTAAACCTGAGCAACTGTGTCTGACCCCACGGCTAGTGTAACATCTGTGACTGTACTCTTGTCATTTGCAAACTGGAACGGCTCTAATCTCTCGAGCACACTGCTCTGCAGTGACATTTCCAGGACATCCGCACTCCAAAAGGCATGCAGTAGCCTTGGATTAGAGTTTAAAATAGAAACATGTTTGCCTTTGTGCAGAGCATGGGGTTGCTAAAGAGAAATAGCAATGGGAGCATGCCATTGGATTGCGTGACCTACAGTAGTTGTATGGTTCAGAGGCTTTCATGCCATGGGACCTGGTCTGCTTTTCATATTACAGTGGCACTCTGAGCAATTTATTCAGCTTAGGGAAAGCTGTTACCTGCTCCTCATAAAAAACTGTATTCACCTCAATAGAGACAGCGCTAATTAACACAGGTCTAAATTAGAGCAGAACTAAGGCTAATGCTTCCAAAAACCTGGATGAACTAAGGTAATTCCACTATAACATCAGGAGAATGCTGCGTGGTTCTGAGCGAGCAGCCTGTGACGTTGTAGGAAACGTGCTGTCATTTCCCTTGCTGCAACCTCCAACCTGCTGAACACGTCTGTGCCGAGCGGTGGGGGGCCGCTGAGGGAGCCAGCCTGCTCTGGAAGCAGTGTGCCATGTTAGTGTCGTGCCGCGTCATGTCTTAGCTACCGAGCTTTGCCTTTAAGCTGATGTGACAATACACCTCCTGGTTGTTTCGCAGGCTCAGCTGGTAGCAGCTCCGGCCCTTTCTACCCTTCTCTGTAATGCAAAGTAAAAATCGTTTAACTTGTGTTTCTCAAGGTGCTTTTCATAACTGTAAGCCTGTTAACTCTGGTTTCGTAACAAACAACAGCTGAAATTCTTTTGTTTGTTTGTTTTAGGTATGGTATTTTTTAAACGCAGCAAGCTGTTGTTGTTCATCTGTATGTTGGTAAACAGTAGCTGATGACTTTCACCTCGGGAGAGGCAGAATTTGAGCAGAGTGAACTGCCTGGGTAGACCAGGCACAGAACTCCGGAGCGCGGGAGAGTAGATATGGGGCATCTATCCAAAAGGCAGCTTGTTTCCTGAAGCCTGCTGATTTTCACCCTGAACCGGGTGCGAAAGCATCGGTTCACACCTCTCAAACCTCCTTTGGAGCCATTGCCTGCATAACTGTGATTTTGAGGTTGGGACTGTGGAGGTCTCTGTCTGGCACAGGGAGGTGGGACCTGCGAGAGATGGGTGCACAGCAGGCTTTTTCCCACATTCTCAGCCCCCTCTCTCTGCCCTTCCTCCCTCCCTTCTCCCTCCTTCCTCGTTCCAGCAGCCCAGTGCAACTCACCGGAGCCTGCTGGTGCTCAGTGCGGCCTTGCGTACTCTCTCATTCTGTTCTGCCGTGGCAGTTTTCTGCTGGTTTGTAGAGAGCATCCAACTGATTTATTGCTCCCAACGTCTCTTAGTTTGTAATAAAGTTTTCAGCAGCTCTGTCAAGCCCGCTCCCCGCCCCCGCGCACGCACACATCCCCGCGCTTGCTTTGTTCTTCTCACACATAATGTCAACTCATAAACCTTTCATCAAGTCAACCAGGTGGAAAAAACCCATTACTGAAAGAAGTGTTCATTCAGGTGCGGGGGGGGGGAAATGGAGGGGAAGGCGGAGGAGAAAGTTCCCCAATGGAAAAAAAAAATGGAAAAAAAAAAGAGGGAAAAAAGAGTGTGTGTGCTCTTAGCTGAAAAGCCGGCTTTGCTGCGCGCCCCAGGTGCCAGGCCCCGGAGGAGCCTGGCAGATCTGTCATCCCGGTGACAGGAGATGGAAAGCGCTGTGTACATATTCAAAGAGGCAGCGATTTGGGCCTAATACCCACTGATGAAAGGCAGCTTCAACACAGCCGGCCTCTGCCAGCTCGAACAAAACCACTTGTGCTTTTGTATGGCAGAGAGGACCCCCCCGCCGCAAGCACCCACACACGCACTGGTGGTGGAGGCTTCCCTCCTGCCTCCCCCCACCCCGAATCGATGTGTTTAAGCTATATTGGCTGAGGCTCATGTGCTGAAAGATGCTGCTGGCCACACAATGGAGGAGCTGACAGGGGTGTGTCGGCAGGAGACATGCTGTGCGGAGAAGGCGCTGAAAAATGGAAGTGAGGAGGCATGTGCAAAGTGCAGAGCTCAGGGAGCAGCCGGGGATCTCATTACGGCAGCGTACAACCGAGGCGGCCCTGGGGACGGTGCGCTCAGAGCCTGGGTGGCTGTGCCAGCCGTGCCCTGGCAGAAGGCTGCTCTTGCTCTCAGGGAGACCGCAGCACCTTGCTGGATGGGCACCCATGCAAATGCATCCCTGAGCGGGAGCAAGGAATATCTCGTGGGCAGAGGGACGACAGCAGGACTTGGGGGATTTGGGCAGAGTAACCCTGGGCAAAGCAGCTTTACTTCTGTGCCTCAGCCTCCACATAGTGCAGATGATAATATTCCTGTCTCCCACTCAGTCTTAACTACTCAGGGTGCAGACTGTTTTTGGAAGGCATTGTTGCTTGCATAGCTCATTGATTCCCATGGCCAGTAAAGTTTTGTTAATTTTGGATGGGATTTCAAGAAGGGCTGGAGTTCACTGAGCAATGAAATCTCCTTTACCCCAGCATCTTTATGTTTCAGGCACACACTTTTGGGTTTGATGGATTTCTTTTTACAGACAGACTTTGAGAAAGTTCTGCACAAAATTTTATTTAAATAAGTTTTTAAGCAGTGTAGTCCAGAGTTACGGCTCTGGAGAAGGGACATGAGGGCACTAGGTGATGGAGAAAGGATGGGAGGCAACAAAGGAGTATAGGCAGTGACATCTGTCGCTAGTATTTTATAAGTTAAAAATTCAGCATAATCTACTGCCACTCTGTCCGCTATACTGAGTTCCAACAGTAACAGAATTGTCATGATTTCTACATGAATTAATTCAAATCTCTTTTTGCATGATATGGCGTAAGAAAGGGGCCATCTGGTTTATGTTCTAGGTGTCAGAACCACTCATACCAGCACACTTTCATAGTGCAAGATGGAAGTTGACTGCACATATTAATGTCTCCTTACCCTCTGCCTCCCTGAGACCTGATGCTGTTGTCCCATTATGGTGCTGCCATTTATACTGTCAATAGCAATAATAATAATAATGCAGTGTTTGGCATGCACATAGTACCTCCAATTACAACTGTGGCTGAGTGTTACTTACCATTACAAACATTTGTTCTGGTTTCTTCACGTGTGTGAGGCTTAGGGACTTTAAGTAGGATCATGCTGTGACTAAGTTAGGAGTGGCCAAATGCACAGTAAAAGGTTGTCCAGCTTCCACAAAATTAATATCTAACTAGTGACCTAGTTCACATAGAGAGGTTATTGCCTTCCCCCAGACTACAGAAATAATCATTAGCAGTGGAGTTGGGAAAAAGATTAAAGGTATGTGGAAACCTGCCCACTCCATCGGAGAATGACAGCTGGCAGTCAGGTGTCTTCTCATTATGGTAAATATTTAAATACTGGCTATCAGACTTAGGAGCCTGTGATAGTAATATAGATAATAGTAAAAATATAATTACAATGTCTGTAGGTGATAACATCATACAGATTTACACTGCGTGATTTTCAGAGATGTGAGCAAACCTGAATGTATTAGTCCTCACAACACCCTAAACCAGTGTAGTACTTGCAATTCCTGAGTAACTGCAGGGGAGAAAAAAAGGATCAAAAAAATGGGTCTGCCTCTTTGGGCTGTAAACAAATGCACCAGATTTCTCTTAATTTTATAGCAATTTTTTTTGTTGTTTGCATTGCAGCTTGGTGGAAAACTGGTTCACTGTGATTCTTCCAGCAGTTTAGTTGAATATGCAAAATCCAAGTAGAATTTCTTTGTTAAGACTAGTCAGCAAAGCCACAATTTCTGTTGCCTTTGCTAGATGAAAGAGGCTCAGGAGAGTGGGAAAAAAGTCCTGAAGCAGAAAAGCCTCATCTACCACAGATTAGCTCTGTTTATATTGCAAAGGCTCTGGCTCAAGTGAGGGTTTTTTTGCTTAGAAATATTGTTTTAGCATGAATTTATCTTGAAATGAACTTTGTGGTAAATAGGATTTAAGCATGAGCTTAACTGTAAGGTCTTATTTAAGTGCTTTTCTACTTCACTTGCCAGCTAAGGATCTGGCCTGGGCTTTGAACATCTTTAGGGAGAAGAAACAGATTAATGAGATTAGGACATTTAAAATCACTTTCATACTTCCCTGGGCTGCATGATCTTTATAACACCTTGTCTCTCTAGACTCTATAAAGTGTATTGGCTGGGTGCTAATAGACAGGGATGAAAATAGGGCTTGCGTGTGCATCCCTTCAGATTTGGGGAACATGTTCAATGGCCTACGGGTATGTTCAGTTTCATACATCAATGTGCATTTAATCTCTTTGTCTGCTTTATGAAATCCAGTGTTTGAGTGCTTAACTCTCCACCTTATGGGCCTAATTTCCTTGCTGAGGTTTGCAGCAGATATTTTACAATCAGGCCAATAGAATGAAAAATGTGGTCACAGGAGATGGTAAGGGGTGACCTGGGAACAGACAGGCCTTCACCCAGGATGTTAAAACTACAGCAGGATCTGGACTGGTACCTTTTGGTAACCCCTACTAGCATATCCACAGTCACCCCTACAACTTTGTAGGCAAAAGGCAAATCTATGATATTAAGCTTTGCAATTTTTTCTTCCTAATAAGCCATCTCTACAGTAGTGCAGTCAGGGAATCAGTGGCCTGGTGAGCTCATATTTCACCTTATGACACTCGGTGGTTTCCATTTACAGGATGATGCAATGTAAAGTGACCCCTTTGAGAGCAGTGGAGTGTAATGTGGATTGTCGGCCTTAGGGAGTGAAGAGGCTTGTCAAAGGGAAATTGAGCAATTGCAACAGACGGGGGTTTCCTGCAGCTGAAGTTCTCAGTGAACAAAGTTAATCTGTTCCTCAAAGGCTTTATTTGGAGGAAAGCAGTAAGAAGCCCAAATCCCACAGAATATCAAAAGCCGTAGGACTTTTCTGTCCAGAGATTTTCATCAAGGCAGGTTTCCCCAAGAGTTTAATTGCATGTTCATCTCTTGCAGCTCCTGGCAGTTCAGGCTCTGAATAGACACGGGAAGAAGTAGGAGAAAAGTTTGGAGTATTCTAAATTCTGCTGCTGGTTACTCCTCATCAGTGCCAGCTGGTCCCCCAACGGGTCCTCCCTCAGCCTGTAGGAGAGAGGCAGCAATATGGAGAGCTGGGAGTACATGTACGTAGATGGGGTGTCAAGAGGGGAGGGTAAAAGCACCAAAGCAAAGCACGTCTTGCTTATAAGAATCAGATGTGTAGAGTGGAGCACATATTTAATGCAAGATTGTCCAAAAATGCAGCCAGAGTAAATCACTATTGTACAGAGTTTACACCTTATAAGCAGGTCTTGCATGGGGCCAGGACAAACTCAGCAG
>NW_010552749.1:155522-159815 GCF_000687285.1 Phaethon lepturus
TAATTACCGCTCACTTTCCTGCACTGAAATAGTGATTATAATTAAAAATAAATCACCATTGCTTTTAGTTTGATGAAATTACTGCTTATATTAAGAGCAGCTTGAGCTGACTCTAAATCGTTTTCTGCAGAATGTCACTTTGAGATTTAAAATATTTGATCAGTTAAAGAATATGTTGTGCTGCAATTGGGAAAGAAAAGAGTAAAACATGAATCACACATGGGTGAATGCAAGACATTCTTATACTCTCGGGTGCCTGGAGTCTATAAGAAATTAAATTAGCCCTTCTGAAAAAGGGCTGATTAATCCAAACATGCTCCCAGCCACTCAATTCATCTGCCTTAATCAGATGTGGGAGTCAGTTTTGACTTACAGGCCGAAAGGATGATACGAAAAAGTACATGCTGCAACAAACAAGTTGGGATTCCTTACTAAAAGGCAGTTTGATTCCCTGTTTGTTATTGATGAAGACATTAAATACTCATTCAAGAGATGACCTTTAAACAGAGACTTTAGCAAATATATGTAAAGTAGAAGAAAACAAGCGGCAGCACAACTCTACAAAGTAAGCTACTAAGTGAAAGTCACTACCTTAGTGACTGAGAAGCAAAGCAGTCTATGTGGGGCACAAGAACTGAGAGTCAGAATATTTCCCCCTGGGAAAACACAGCTCAAGTTGCACCTAGGTGGCTATACTGAGCCTGAGACTGCTACAAAGATCTGAGTCTTTCAAATGTGAAAAACAACCTTCTTACTTTAGGGATTTTATTGCAAGTTTTACAGTATTGAGTATTTTTTCTAAAAATCTCATCTCCCAAAGACATGAACTTAGATGACAGCCGTAGCTTTCATTCTTTTTTGTTTCTTTTACTTTATTAAAGCTAGGCTCCTATCCAGAGTTATTAGAATTAGAAGTTCAAAACTAAGACTTTTTTTGTCAAAAAAGCATTTTCTCAATTTGCGTTCTGCATTGCGGTTATAGTAGCTTAGGGGAAATGAGAGCTTGATCTCCTGAATTTTGAAAGCTTGGGGTTTACGATGCTGCAGAAAGGCTATTTGTTGAGTACAAGGCCTGATCTGGAAATGCATTTAAGACATGCATGACTTTGAGCATATAAATAGTTGCACAGAAGTCAATGGGACATAAATTTATGAATTTGCCTAAGTGCTTTGCTGGATCTTTGCCTAAGGAACCACTTACCGTGAGTTTCAATAACGGAATCATAGCCTTGTTAATGAGCAAACCTCTGGACCCGGACCGTCAGTGAAATGTGAAATCCAGCTCCATGCTGTATCTATGCTACTCAGCTTGATTTCATCTCTACATAAACTCGCTCTGCCGTGCTGACATTTATGTCCCTTGCCTTTTCCAAAAAGTGATTTACAAGTTCCACTTTACACTTGTGAGTGCAACAGGACAGTGCAAGATATAAAGCAGCAGCCACAGCAATCTGGGGGTGGTCCAAATCAGAACTCAATTCTAAAGGCCAGGCACTGGAGCAGCTTTTTTCCTAGAAAAAGGCAGTTACAGAACTTCATTAGTGAATTGTGGCTTTCACCTTCCACTTTTCTCTTTTGAAATTTTTTTGGCAGCAGGGGAGGCTGACCAGGAAAGAGAAACATGAATGACTAAGACCAGTCAATATTGTCAGGTCTCTGCACGCTTCATTAGTGCTGTCAGGCGAGAGAAATGCAGATTTCACTGTGCAAAAGATCATAAATCACTTTGGGAAATGGAATCTGGGGTAAGGACAGTGGGAAAGGAAGAGAGGGACAGTTCATACACTACAGTACCAGGTCAGTGAAGAGAGAGCCATTCGGATGGACCAGCATAAGACCTGTGCCACCATGCAAGGGTGGCCCCACAACTTCATGAAACCTGTTTATTTCCTGGTGTCTCAGATAAGACCATCTATCCCACTTTGCTCCACAGGCTCTGTGATGGCTGTCTGCACTGGACAAGTTGTGTCTGCTAGGGCAGCTAATTAATTTGACTCTGCCCAGCACCTCTGGGAGTAATCACAGCACCTGTTTTAAACTGCTCTGCTAACTATTCTGGTTATTAGCTTAGGCAGCGCAGGTAGCAAGTACAGGCCAGGTCAGGTCTCCGCTGAGTGAGGCACAATACAAACCAGAAGAAAAATAGGGTCTCTGCCTTCAGGGTATTACAGTGTAAATAAAAATAGGAGCATGGCAGTGGGACAGGGTTGTAATACCTTTGATCCTTTACTGCAGGCAATTTTTACATTGGGGTTTCTTTAAAACAAAAAGTAGCAGCACCCCATGGAACAAACAATTAGTGCATGGCAGAACATTCATTTGCTAAGTATCGCTTTGAGCTATTCATCAGATGTAGTTATATTCAATAAATCCAAGCCAGAATTCTTGCACTTAGAAAGAAAAGTGTTGTTACAAGTTAAAGTATTTTTATCTGTTGTTCTGCACAGACACTTGTTTCAATCGAACAAGAAATGCTACCAAGTCGTAATGAAACTTTCCCAAAATCTCTGGGTGTGACCCAGAACTGGCCACTGCTACTGCCCGAGAGGAGTATACCCTCTGTTTACTAATTTTCCTCTTATGTGTGCATGAGGTGTTCTCTGGACTTCAACTAGTAAAAAGCACTAAAAGGGAAGAAGAGCTGCCTTTCTGCTGCGAGTGTGGCAGTCCCTGCATGCCCGGAGCCCCAGGGTGTGGGCTAAGCTACTGCGCACAGAAGAGTGGGAGCCGAGGGCTCCACCGGCTGCTCAGAGCGCATCCCCGGCTGAAATGGTAGCACGAATGCCGAGCAGACGCTGTAGGGAGACATGGTGTATACGGAATCAATATGTTAACCTAAGAAAGTCAAGAAAGCAAATGCTTGGAAGGTTTAATTTATGGAGATTAGCATGTCAGATATATTTTGAGGAAACTTTGGGATTATTTTCCAGAAGTAAACCTCAAAACTTCTACAGGATTCCCAGATACTTTGTAGGTTAAAGGCCCTTCAGTCCTCCCTATTCTCACAGTGTCCTCTGCTGTGGTTCACACACAACTGTGTTAACACGAGTCTGGAATATCTCAGCACATAATTATTTATCCTTCAATAAAACAAAGAAAACCATGTCTAAATCTGACTAATATCCCCTCCTCAGCCTGCCAAGTGGGGCCTTGTGTTTTCAGTATTGAAAACCAAGCCTGACTTGTTGCATATTTTGTGTTACCATGGTTTATGTCCAAATGCAAGGATTTAATTTTGTCCGTCATCAAACTGCGGTTTCCATATGACACCAATACATTCCTTCTCTCTGCCTGCTGTTCTGACAGACGACAGAATAGAATTAAACATTCCAACTACCACGCTTAAAACGCAAGAGCTTATGTTCCTTTGGCTTTGGAGATCAAGGGGCAGATCTTTAGCGGGTATAAATGGTCTTCACTGGAGCTATGAAAATTTACACCGTTTACCCTAGCTGAGGTATAATCTTGGATGTCTGTACAATTCCAAGAAGATAGATACAGTAGGACTGACAGATAAGGTAGACTCTCCTTTTCTTCTGTGCCTAGCTTTTATGAGTGATTATTATTGTGTTCCTTCTGGAGCAGTTACTGACCAGCCCGACTTATGCCTCTGAAAGCCAGTGAAGAGAAATCCCTCCACATATTTCTCCACTAACTGCAGCCTGCCCTACATCCATTGACAATTTCAATTTAACGGTATCAACATTTTAAAAAAGCCAATCCACAGTCTCTACCATACTGAGACTGGGGGTAGAAAAATGACCAGTTCCTTCTCAAAATACCGACTGGGGTTTCAAAGGAGCCTGAGGGTACTATGCACACACTTTACTTTGAAATTTAAGCTCTGGATCTTGAAAGAATAGGTGTATTCCACAACTTCACACCCTGAAGGGACAGCTCATTGCCTGGAATTGCTGTCATGTCATCCCTTTAGGGAACTTTTTCAGATTAAGTCAGTGCACAGTCCTAGGCCTTCTTGTGACCTCCATCTCAATCAGAACACCAGTGACATGATCCTGGGCTGGTGGGTTTTCAAATGCTCCTGAGTAACAGCAGTTCCCTGTCTGTCCATCTGTAATCCTCAGTCAATATACTGGAAATACGGTGTTACTTCTAAGTGTTGTAATGAGGTTGAGCTGAAAAACCCCTGTGGATAGGAAGAGGAGATACACTATCCTCAGGAAGGAAAAAAAGAGCCCAAGAGGATGATAGTAACAATCCATCTGGGCCTGCAAGTCTGGCAGGTTTTGAAGTGCTTGGGATTTTGCCCTGGATTTATAGCCTCAAGAGCGG
>NW_010552749.1:159934-174871 GCF_000687285.1 Phaethon lepturus
CTAGGTGTGGTAGGGTGACTGCTGCTGATGCCAATAATCTAGGAGAGGGGAAGTGAAACCTGCTGAGACTTGGGAATGAAACAAATTTGTATTAATTAGAAGCAAATGCTGTATGTTGGCTAATGGGTTCCAAAGCAGATGTTTGTCAAAATAGCCAAGAGATGGGTCATCTGCAAGCAAAAGTTATAAATAATAGGAACTGCATTTCTTGTTGTTTCATGTTTTCTCAAGCCAAAACCATGTGTTGTTCAGTGTTGGAAATATCACAGAGTGAAACATCTTGTGTTATCCTATAGGGAACGATGTGCCATCATTTCTGTGTATGTGACCCATAAACCCAAACCACTGTGCACTTAGAAACCTGTGCATGGCATTGCACAGGCAGCCACAGCCTAAGGGAACGTTTTTGCAGACGGAGGCTGGTAGCCTTGCTCCACCTGTGACCAAATCGCTCTGTTCCATTTTATACCCATGCAGATGCGTGTGTGTGAATAGCACTAGCACCTCTGCGGATCTCCATCCTTCACGGGAGCCAGCACAAAAGAGTACAGGCAGTTCCCTCCATTCAGCCTCCGTGTACATCAGAAGGGGATGAAGAAAGAGACGTGCATCCATCTGTGATCCAAACTTTCTGAATAAATTCAGTTTTTCCAGGTAAGAGTCCTTCTTTTAATTTACGGTGACACATAAATTTGGGATGCCTTATTCATATAACACCCTTTAATAATTTAACTATGGTCTTCACATGAGGTAAGTCTTCGCTGTTCACTCTGAACATGGAACGGCAGGTCCTGAGGGACTCTTCCTATCATCAGGGCTGCGGAAACATAAAATACATGTAGAGCGAAATTCACTGCTAGCATGAATACACATAATCAACAATTTTCAGAAAGATGTACCTGTTTGCTCTTGAAGTGAATGTGGCCTGCTTATTTCCTCTTATACCACTATGTATAATATCCCCACACAAACATACTTTGACTGTGTTCTAGTATTTATATATGATGTGGTATATGCTGTATAAATACCTATGGGTTCCATCGCCAGCACATAAATCAGTTAAACAAAGATACAGAATTACACTCCTTCCTCATACATGTAAGTATGAGACATACCCATGTCTCATACTTACTCATAGGTAAGTATGAGACAGCTCCCCAGCCTGGCACTTCACATGCAATTACCAGCCTTTTCTACAGGCAGGAGATGGTACAAATGGAAGCGTGGGCATCTAAATCTTCATACCAGGATTTCTGCATTCAACAGTCAACTAGCCTCTGTGTGGATAAATAAAAGACCTAAAACTATATTAACAGTCAATCTGCACTTTCCAGATGAAGGGAAATGCAATTTCCCCCCAAAACTTTAGACGAGAAAAGATACTTTATATTAAAAGAATATTGTCCTTTGTACTTAAATTTGCTTACAAATAGTGTAGTTAGTAAAAATTTTTTAAAAGGAAGAAATTAGAAATATGGATGTGTTGTTCATCTGGGGACGTATCCAGATGACTGTCTTCATGTGTGTGTAGATATTTAGATACGTGTTTTGTATCTTGAAGATGTGTATGCTAGAACAAAAAGCCTGTATTTAAAATTAATTTGTGTAAATACACATGTGCATGTAAAGACACCCTGTTGTAGACACACATTTAGTCACATATATATGTGCATATATAATAATGTTTATATACACAAACACACAAATTATGTACAGAATATTAAGCATATGCCTGTCTCACCCTAAAGTGATGCATCCTCCCAAGGAACATCAAACCTATTTGTGTCAACAGACAGACCTCTCCATCCCAGGATGATACTAATATAGATACACAGTGAAAAACAGAGATCTCTATACCTGTAAGGGCAATTACTTATTTATGCATTGTTTCTACACCTCTTCCCGTTACTGCCTCCCACTGTAATCTCTGTCCCTCCCAGGCAACACTCCCTAGCCAGAATCCTATGATCTTTGCCCTCTTTTCCTTCAAATTAAATTTCAACTTTTTTCAAATCTCTGGTAGAGTGACAAGCCAGTGCCAGAACTGTCTTTTAATACACAAAAGCATAAATAATGCCATCCATCAGAGCTGTCACTCAGAAAGATAGATTGCTACTTGTCCAGACACTGGAATGACACAAAAGTGAAAGTTAGAAACTGTCTCTTTTCTTTGCTTGCTTTCTTTTTCTTTTTCTTCTCTCTCCCTTTTTTTTTTATTATTTGCCGGACTGCTTGATTCTGATTAATGGTGCTGTCAGGGAGGGATTCCGCTTGCCCGGATAATGAGTCAGGAATGTATTCCCTGTCACAAACACAGCAGATGTCAGGGGCAGAAGGGCCCGGGAATGCCAGAAACAATATACAGTTTCTTCCTAGTCCCCTGACAGGCCAATATGCTGCACAAGGTCTAATTTATGTAGACAAAATGCAGGCAAGGGGCTGTAGCAGCAGAGAAACTGTGCTGGGAAGTCTGAACTACAATGCAGCAGGAGAGAGAGCTGAAGGGAGGTAATGAACGCTAGCAGTGGGACTCAATAGCACTGCATCAAATGGCCTTAACAAGAATGGCCCAGGACCACTTTGACTCCATTAAAGTGCACTTTACATCATTATAGAGAGAAATCAAACAGGGCAGAGGGCTTCTGTTTCTTTTAATGGCTCGATTAGGTTATTCACTCATCGGGGTTTGCAGCTGTCATAGTAATGCAGCAACTGCCAGGAGAGGTACAATAGCACTCGTGGCAATGTGGGGCTCACGTCCCCTCTCAAAGCGAAGGACATTGACTGGTTCTGCAAATTCCCCACGTGAACACAACGACTAATGCAAAGGAAGAGTTAGAGGGGATTTGCCAGTCCTAGTGAAAGAATTTAAAAGTGATTTGTCTCGAGATGCCTTCACTTTTGGGGTTGGCCACCTGGAAGCGCTGGAAAGGGGCCAGGTCTTCACTGATGTCTGAGCACCTGCCTGTGGCTATCTGGGGCCCTGGCTTGGCATGTCAACAAGGGGAACCCAGATTCACTTCAGAGAATGCTGACCTTCCCTGTGCTGGAAAGAAATCCATAGCTTTTCAGCTACAAAACGCTGATATCATTAGACTAACTCACATACTGGGAAAATAAATGAGCATTTTGAAGTGCATGCAACTGTACTGGGCTGTTGCGCTTTCTGTTCATCACTCTGTGGCAATTTGGTTTGCCAGTGCTTGTTCAGCACTTGGAGTAATGAGGTCCTGGTCCAGGAGGACTAACATTCGGGGCAGTGTGATGGTGTGTTTCAGTCCCACAAAGCTTCCCTGAAGGTGTTGCCAGGCCACCTGTACCTATCACAGAATGACTAGTGAAAATATTAATTACAACAGAAGCATGGCTTAGGGGGAGAGGAGAGGAGAGGAGAGGAGAGGAAACAGATTTCCGCATTCCACTGTTGATCACAACAGTTGACAACCCCCTCTCTCCCTTTAAGATGGAAAAGCCACTTTCAATTTAAACTACAAACTGTTGACCCGGGCTCAGCTTGGAGAGGAGAGGAGAGGAGAGGAGAGGAGAGGAGAGGAGAGGAGAGGAGAGGAGAGGAGAGGAGAGGAGAGGAGAGGAGAGGAGAGGAGAGGAGAGGAGAGGAGAGGAGAGGAGAGGAGAGGAGAGGAGAGGAGGAAAAAAGAGAGGAGAAAAAGGGTTTGATTCAAAGTCCTCTGATGTCTGCTGAAGTTTTTGTATTGACATCAGAGTCATGCAGCAAGCTCCTAAGCGCTTGAGAAATACCCCTTTATTGAAGATGTCACATTATCTGTCTAGCATCTGCTTAATGAAATCATGTTGCACTGCAAAATTTTGAGTGAGAAAAAGGCTTTGAAACTGGTAGTGCCAGAGGCAGTTTTTTAAGGCCATGGCTAGCAGGGAGTTTCAGAACTGCATGTGGACTGCCAGCCCCTTGGGATAACAGCCTTTTCTTCCACGTTGAGCTGTCAGCACAGCTGAGCCCTGGTCTGTGGAAGAGCTTCTTCCCACTCTAATAATAATACAATAATAGCTATTACCAGAACAGAGCTAGTCACTTAAAAGGGATCAATTCCTGTAGTGGGGTAAGTGTACTCTTCACTCTAAATCTGTTTCTAGAACTTTTAGCTGTGATCAGTCTTTTCAGTCTTAAAAAGCACACCTTAAGTCTCATCATTGACCATTTAGTCTTAGTCCTAATACAGCCATTTCACACTCTGTCTTTAACCAGGCTAAAAATAATGAATAAAAATAAAACCACTTAAGGCATTTTGGTGCATTCAAAACACTTTCTGCTGGCTTCATCACACTTTAAGTTAAGCCACTTGTATTGCAGTGTGGCAGCCGTCCATGAACTCTTCCACAAGAGCCTGCTCCGGCTTTTATCTCCCTGTCTCTTTAACTTAATCTGAACCCTGACCTGTGAAAGGTCCCAGTAACTCCTTCCTGAGGAGCAGAAGCTGAGCTCTGACATGGTTTTGGCACTGAATGGTGAAGGACCTTCAGGTCATAGGATCTGTGGGGGTAGGAGGAGAGTGCACATATCCAAAGAGGTAAAAATTGAGAATGACAGACAGATGAAAATAAAGATGAGACTCAGCTGCCCAGAGTAGGCAGGAGCTGCTCTGAAGGGGGAAGTGCAGTCAGGATGCTGGGGTTGGCAGATTTCATGCCCAAATTGATTAAATGGTTGGTCCTGAGTTTTCCTCTGACCTTAGCATAAAATCCTGTGCAGTGTCACAAAGCCATGTGTATGCAGTACGTATTTCCTATGTGTTACATCTAGGCAGCTAGTTTCAAAGTGTCACTGTTCTGCAGAAGCCTATTTACACTGGTCGGGGAGCTGTGCTAGCAGGATGAGGTTTGCCAGACCCATGCTCTGAAGGCATGATGATGTTTTTAGTTACATCAGTGTAAATCCAGCTACTGGGCCATATTTGATTTAATTTACAGCAGCGACAGTCCAAAACAGCTCTACTGCAAACACCAGCCTGTTTGTTCGGCAGCACGGATTAGCATAACTATATCAGCCTCAGTGAATTAGGCGGCTGTAGAACTGTCCCAGTGCAGCAACTTCAGCTTTACCAGGGTATGTGTCCTGGTTTCATATTCAGTTACACTCTATTGAAATCAGCTAGTGACTTCATATTTACCCAAGTGATGTCTAAGTGAAATCTCATTTTGGTTTTGTGAGGCTCAGAAGCAGATAAGAAGTTATCTCTGAATGTGCTCCTGAAACTATATGTCCTGAAAATGCTTGGAGCCCTTGTCCTCTTGAATCCTGCGGTAAGGTCCATTCGCTCTACCCACAAATGATGTCCTTCTGATCTCTAAACCATAAAAGCAGTGTGACTAACAAGAAGGGTTGCTTCCCAAGTCACCTGGCTTAACACAGCTTTGTCCACAACACCGACTGAAAAGACATTTCTTCTAAATTGATACAGTTGTGCTTTCCCCCCCCCCAATGTCAACATGTTTTTTATTTAAAATAGCTTTATTCCTGCTCAGAATGTCCCTAATCAGAACCAGCACCTAACAGCCTGAAAATAAAGGAAATAAAAATAAAGATTGCAATTGCTCTAGTTTTACAAGCCTGAGGCCTGGTAAGGCTTGCTTCAGGAGAGGGGAGGGGAGGGGCTCGTTTTTGTTAGTTTTTCTTGTATTACACTGATCAAAGCAGCGTATTGTTAAGTAAGCACAAGTGTGGATTTAGAAAGTTAGCACATTAAAATAGCTGTGATTGACATCAGATTGCAAGAGTCAGTGCTTGAAGGGAGTGCAGAGCACAGAGATGGGACAGGGCAGGTCCTCAGAGGCTGCCAGGACGAGCTGAGCACGACAGGGTGTGGAGACTGAATGAGGGGGCTTCTTTGATGCTGCAGGTTAGGCGTGAAGCAGGACAGGAATGCAGGAAAACACTAAGCAGCAAAGCAAAAGTAAATTTACCTAATGTAAATTTGCTGGTGTAAAATTGTATTCCCAGCAATAGGAATGACCCCTTTGCTTTCATTTGTCTTCTGCACCCTTTGGTGATCTCCCCTTAACTGAAGCAATGTGAAACTTCACTCTCTCCAGCTCTCTGTTGTAATTCAAAGAGAGACCTGGGTCTCACATGCTGCTGAGGGGAAACAGGCCTGGGCTAAGCTCCTGGCACCTTCTGCACGCCATGATCCCTGGGTGTACTGGAAATCCTATGGAAGCATTTTAGACATGGACAGTAATAACGATACCAGAAGCACTCCTCAGGCTGAGCTGTGTTATGTATTACCAGTGGTGCTGAGAAGAACGAGCACTGTTTAACAGCGCTGCCTTGACTGTGTATTGTTGCATATCCTGTGTTGTGGGGAAGGGAGCATGCATGTGGTGGAAGAGATAGAGGTAAGGCTGTTACAGCATTTATCTTTTTATGCCTTCCATTGCCATGTAACTGTCCTCTCATGTGGACCAGAGTCTGCAGTGATGTCTGTGAAAGGGAGTCAGTGACACAGGCAAAGCTATGCATGTTTGCAGCAGCATCAGTGCAAAGTAACTCCGTTAGATTGAGGCCAAGGAAAGGCAGGTCATAACTCAGCTGCTGCTGGAGCCAGGAGGGGCTGCAAGGCTTCGGGAAGTCATGCTGTAGCGTATGTAATCAGCTGAAGCCTCACAGTCCACAGAAGGCTTCTGCATCACACCAAGGCTACCCACCGTACCTGGACAGAGAGCCAGTGTGTGCTGTTAGGAACAGACAGCTGCCAGTGTGGTGGTGGGAGTGGGGAAGGTAGACTTCCCAGGCCACCCTCCAGCCTGTCTTGCCCCCCTGAGTGTCAGCATTAGTAGGCAGCAGCTGAGCATTAAGTTACTTAAGCCGTCACCTGTTGAACTTTGCAAAAGTTGCAGCCCAAAAGATCTATGCTTATCAGAGCCAACACAGCATTTTGTGTAACCTGAGTCTTCGTAGGACCAGGTCAAAACCTGGTCAGTGTTCAGGCATCTCCCCGACTTCCCGTCCCCACAGCCCCATGAGAGGGGATTGGATTTCAAACGCACTCTCTGAGTCGCCCTTGAAAGACATAATACAAATAAGTGACACCCCAGGACCAGGCGTCTGTATCAGGGGGCAAAGGGAAGGGAGAAAAGCACATCTGATCAAAGATGCCCCCAGCCGCTTCTCTGAGGTATGTCCCTCAGGAGGGAGGCTGAAAGACCAATTTTCACAGATCTCAGCACCAGGAAATAGGCATTTCATCATGAGTTGAATCATGGAAAGGAAGATTCGGCCAGGCTGCTGCTGCTAAGGCAGAGACAAATGTAATTTATTACCCTGAGGCCTGCTGAGGCTTGGGGAACTCGGGAGGAACATGCAGCGTTAAGGAGGCCTGGCCCCCTAGGAGGCTTTTTGGAGAGTGACTAATTGAGATGGGATATTCTCATCTGTCTGAGCACATTCAGTCCTTTCACACGTTTGTATCATAAAATAAACAGCGTGTAGGTACTGGGAGAAGGGGCAGCCTTGCAGTTAAAGTGCTGACCTGAAATTCAGGACACCTGGGTTCACTCACAACTCTTGTAGGTGGCTTATACAATTCAGCAAGTCATTTAATCTTTTCCTCTATCAATTCCCCATCTGCAAGAGCTGATGGTAGTAGCACGGTGCACCCAGGTGCTGGGAAATACACGTGTTCCCGTGCGCATCATCCCAGCGAGTGGGAGGGAGGTGGCAGCGACGCCCCTGTCCGGGCGGGGGTTATGCCCCTGGGCACTCTTATGTCAGCCGGCACAGACGTGGGGTCCGATCGGCTCCCTGCTGTCTGCAGTGGGCCAGCTTGGAGGCTGCTGCATCAACAGCACCTTTAGTGGAGGTGTAGATGATCAAGAGGTGACACTATGGATATTTCATGCCACTAAAAACCCCTCACAGGGCGCTTTCACTGCAGGTGTTTGCTGCTTGTTGAGGTGGGGGTGTGACCCACCCTGCCCCAGCCTTCCTCTGTAGGGGTGGCTTGGCTGATTTCAATCATGGGTGCACTTGGCTGAAAGCCTCAGGTAACTGATAAATAGCTGGGGTTGGGATAGGCAGCTGCTCTGGTCCAAGGGGGAGATGAGTTGCTGTTACCTAGTATAGGGCAGTGTCTGTGGTGGGCTTCCTGGGGACTCTGCACGTTCTTGCATTTTGTTGTTCAGCCTGGTATGTATTTTGGATGGGTAGGACAATGATGTTTTGTGAAGGACAAACTATGTGACCTTGCAGGAGTGATTTCATGTCTGTGTACCATAGCTAAGCCAGCACTATAGCTGTGTCTCCTGTGCCTGCACTGCAGGGGAGGAGGGCTGGGGAGTCATTAATATTTCTGAAATGTGTTAAGAATTTTCAGGTCCTTTTATAGCTGTGCAAGGTATTGGGTTTTTTCATGTGTGTAGTGATTAACTGATGGTATTAAATGCTGAAGCCCACCATTCCCATATGTGCAAGCGTGTGTGTGTGTGTAGCAAGGCCAGGCAAATGACTAATGCAAACCTGAAGAGAGACAGCAGAGCATATTGTAAAGATCAACCCTATTTCAGCTTATGTTCAAATCGGAAATGCCAGAGATTGTTTCATAGTCTTCTGCAATGTTCATTATAAAAGTCCCCAGATGGCAGATGGCTATTAGCTCACTGTGACCTATATAAATGTCAAACGTAAAGCTATTGCCCCAGTGAAAATCTCAAAATAAATAACAACAGGAGGGATGCTGTTCTGCTGCCACCAGGATTTATGGATTATGAATTCATGCTAATTCATCCCAAAGCTGGCAAAAAAATGCATCTTGTCCTTTTGGAGGAATTCACTTAACACCTGCTTGCAGATGAATTTGAGTCCCCCATGCCTGATTCTTCACTGATCTTCTCTCAGCTGCATCCCACTCCAGTCATCCGTAGCCTCCCCTGGAGGGACGACTGGTTCCTGGGAAGAACAGGGTATCTGTGGGGTGGTGTAGGTTAACAGGAGGCAATGCCAGTGTCACCCGGTACCCACAGTGGACACTTGCCTTTGTTTGCCAAAATCATGTAACAGCAACTTGTTTGTTGTTTTTCAATTTTTCAATCAAATCAACAGTGATTTCAAATTGTTTTCTTTGCCTTTATTGATCACTGTGGCACCTGTCAATCAGAAAAGGTGTGATTTTTCCCTAGGTTTTTAGGTAGTGGCTGTATGTTTGTAAAAGCCAGCTAGTGCTTGTAAACACAGTCCACTTGCTTACATTGGTTTGTTTGGAGGAGAAGGGGCAGGGGAAGGGGGGCTTTGTTTGCTCAGTTGTTCTGTTATTATGTTCTCATAAATAATCAAAAGATGAATAACACACCACGAGTAATTGCAGTTTCTGTAGCAAAATGTTCTCTGTCCTACTTACTATCAGGAAGGAGCATGATGGAACAGATGTGCTTTGTAGAACGTCCAGAAAATTACCTGTTATACCTCGGTCCGGTCTCCCTTGCAGCACCGTCGATCTGTGCTAGCTGTGGCACTGGCGCTGCTCTGAAGCAGAGAGGAGCAGACCCAGGTCCTGCCACAGCAGCAGGAACGGGTCGGTCGGATCCCACGTGCCCATCTTGAGGCCCCAGAACAATGAATACAGGGTGCCATCCTGGGCATCTCGGGTGCCTTGAGCAGCTCCCAGTGAACCCAAGTGGAACGTAAACAACTCACTTGTATAGCAACAACAGCTCATGCAACCCATAAGCTCCTAAGTATGCTTAGGGCCTGTCTGTATGGGGAGCCATGAGGAGTAACTAATTCTCTGAGATTACAAACAGAATTTCAAGGCTATTAAACGCCGTGTGGTTGCTCTGCTTCAGAATAGCATGTCTGTAGTTTGCTGCAGTTTCATCTAACCTCAGAGCTTTGATGTATGCACATTAACATCATACTTTGGCTTCATTTGTCTGAGCTTTCCTCAGTCTACCCTGTAGACAAGACCTTTGAAAGGAAAAGAATTGCATTCATGAGTTTCAAGGAGTTTGTCCTAAATGGCCGTTTTGGGATGATGGGATAGACAACTTGGCAATCGCTGTTTTGTATGTTCATTTATATTTATGTTTTTACAGTGTTCAGATGGTATCAAGGACACATAGTGTCAGCAATGAGCAAACACAGAAGCAGGTTGTTTCAAATTCCACAATTTCATTTTTTTTAGAGTTGCTTTCCCCCTGCCCTCAAAAACAGTTTTTGCAAAACAAGTCGTTGCTGCTGTGAAAATTCTTTAAGTTTCACCAACACAAATTATGTTTTCTTTTTTAATATATTGCTCAGTGAATAACATAAATGAGCAGATTTTAGAAATATTTAATATCCATAAAAGGCATTTTTTATAAACAAATACAAGTGAATATTTTATTAATGTTTTGATAAATATATGAACATGTAGTGATATCATGCAGTGAATGAATCAGCTTATTAAAAAATTAAGAGGAAAGTAGGAATGTGGGTCATTTTCATCCATGCAGGAACAACTTTGACCATATTTTTCTCACAAATATGAGATTTCATTTTTGAACTGTTGCAATAATAAACATTCCCAAGAAGCATAAAATTGCTTTCATTTCTTAGCACACCGATTTATATCGGCTGAAAGCTTGCAGGCCTCTGAAGCTGAGAATCTCTCTTTAAAAATAAACCCTGTGTCACACCTAGAGGTGCACTGCTGTTCCCTGGTGATATCAAAATTGAGAAATGGGGTATATGTCATATATGCAGAGTATACTTTGTGAGGCAACACTGATTAGACTGCTGCAACATTCTCCAAAAGCCAACTGAGGCCTTAGAGCACTGTATAGTAAATCCAGGACTCAAATCTATCATGTAGTTAATGACCAGAGCTCTAAAAATGTGTATTAAGCATGACGTTAAAGCGACAGTGCCAAGTACTTCATACTAAGTGCAGCTCTGCCTGATATAAATTAGGAGTAATTAAATCTATCAAAAAATAGAGCTGTACAATAGTTGTGACCAAACTGCACTGTAGTTAACATATGTGTAGCCAAAGGGACGGTCTAATTTATGATGTGGCTTAGTCAGAAGTCAGGACTGGAAATAGCTGTATTTACTGTTCTCATTCTGTAGTACAGCAAGGAACACAGCCGTGTTCAGGGCTTCATTGCCACCACCAGCAGTTCTCTGGACTTGCAAGGAAAAATATTCTCTGGATATGGTTGTCTGTGACAAATGCTGTCATTTTTATTGTAAACCTGGTGACTTTTTGCTGCTTTAACCCTCCTGTTCCAAGCGGCCACTCCTCAGAACAGAGGGCCGTGTTGCCTTTGGATATAAAATGAGATCACTCCTCCTAAATCCATGAAACTCTTTTCATTTACAGGAATGGACAATCCAGCCTAGCATAGGAAAAAGTTCCAAAGAAGGTAAAATTTCTTAGATACACTTTTTTTTTTAGCGGGCTGCATCTTTGCTGTGAAAAGCACACAGCAAGGAAACATACAGGTCCACTTCCCGTTTGATCCATTCCCACTGTTTCACAGCGCTAGATCAATGGGCTGCTGAAATTGCACTTGAAAATTAATTTCCCGCAAAGCTTTTGCCGACAGGTGACAGATTGCTGCGTTGGTTTTATATGTACTGTTTGTGCCCTAATGTGAAATGGAGGTCTTTGAACAACATTTTTTTTGCTTTTCTTTTCTTTCATTAAGCCTGCAATTCCACTATGACAAAAATCACAGCCACTGGCTAGCGCCATGCAAAGACACCAAAGCAATGTTGAGGCCACAACTCCAGAATCAGCATAATTGTGCCCAAGTTAATCAACTGGGCAAGAAAGGCTCATAAACTCAGGATCCTCATCATGTATCTGTAGTAATCTTGGGATCGAGGCCAGGTTCTCTAACTGGCATTGCTCGGTAACAGAGCAGCTTCCTGGATCATTGCTGGAACGTGAAGTTAGTTATGCTAGAAGGATGGACAAAAAATGGATAAAGGTTCAATCCTTCTATGTCGCACTGAACTTCTATGTAAAAAAAAAAAAAAGGAAAAAGGATAGCAACAATAAGGAACAAACTCCTTATTTTGTGCTTGTACAGTTTCGACTGCAGTGGTGGTGAGTTTGCTGCCCTGAGGATCTGTGCTGGCACTGCTGAGACTCGGGAGACTCCCCAGGGGATGCAGAACTGGTTGGAATAATGGCAGAATGAGGCATGTTGTTATGCCAGGCCTGCAGAGAGAGAAAAAGATAGCTTGGCTGAAAGCAGATCTCTTCTCAGAGGCCCAGCTCCAGCTGCCCATGGAAGCCAAGTAAGTCTGTGCATAGATGATGGTATCTGAGGAATTGCGGTAGCAAAAGATGAGGGTGTGCAGTTAAAACACCAGCATCCCTTGTTGTGTTGCAGCATGGCAGGGTTAGAGTTAACATGACCTAGAAGCAGAAACAAAGAAGGCTTTCCTTTTTCATTCTTTGGCATGCCTGTTTCTTGCCTCTCTGAGTATTTGCATGACCATAAATTCAGAGCTCTGGAGGATATTTTCAGCCAAAGACTACATGTGCAGGATACCATAATGTAAACTGCATATGTTGTGAGAAGTTGTTAAATGGAACCAGCAGATGATAATGTGCCCAGCGTTGCTGCTAACATCACTTGATTTCCTCCCACCATAGGTAAAACAAGACCTCTTCCCAATAAATTCTAAATTTCTGACAGGCCTATAAATTAAAATAAAGAGGAGAATGTTTTTTGGCTACCAGACCTCCACTAGAGACCCAGGAGCTGGCCCCCATTTCTTAGAGCAGCCTTGGTTCTGAGAAAGCTTAGGCATGTTTAAGCACAAATGGGTTTCACTTGCCATTTCCCATTTCTGCACTCGTGCCTTGCAGACAATGAGACATGTTGAAAAAGTCTGGCACAGGCCAATACATCTGCCACCTTTCCCAGTCTCTTTCCCACTGCTTTTCCATTGCAAATAGCTGTTCCCCCTTCCTGTGTGAATTTAGGGATAATGGGAACTGCAGTGTTTCCTCGTTGCTTGAGGACGTGCAGCTGTTAAAGCCACGTGGTGAATACAGCAAACCCATTTTTAGGAACTCTCTTAATTGGTTTCAACAAGAATCAGGACTGAAGCGGACAGAAAACCGGTACCTTTCCCTGTCAAAATGTTTGGAGGTGGTTACGTATCAGGAAAAAATCTGGATGCTCCTCTTGCAGTGAAATCTTAGTGGAGACTGTTACACACTCTCAGGTACAGTCTGAAGTTGAAGGAAGAGAAAAAGGTTCATTTTTACTGTGTTGACAATTTTAAATGTATTGTGCTGTTAGTATCACCAGGTCCTGTTTCTGGTTTGTTTGACAGTCTAATATTGTACATCAAGTAGGCAAAGATTACTGGGAGATTTTCTTAGGAAGCAACCGTGCAATATCATAACACTCTTGGCAAGTACCTTTTCTTATAGAGGGAGCAAAGGGCTCCTGCACAGAGGGAAGACCATCTTCAGTAGTTCTTCCTGCTATCAGCTCCAACACAGAATCTCAACCCGAAAAAGATCGGACTTTCTTTCTGATGGCACTTGGCACAAATATTAGCATTGGCGTTGATGTCAATGAAATCCTCCTCTGGACAATGATTTTGGAGACAGACAATTATTTCCTTCCTCAACCGGTAGCCAGGAAGTTTGCTTATTTTTCGGCACATGAATCAAAGGGAGATTGTATATTTATCTAAATAATGTTAATATGTAGAGGTATAACACTAAAAGTAATCAAACGCGTATTGAAAGAATGCTGTAACAGACGTTTCAGGGTTTGCATTTATTTATAACTTTAAGTGGTCAGGAAGAGATAGCCATGTGGGTTGTGTGATTCTTTGCTTTGTGGAGTTCCTTTTGTTTCTTGAACATCCTGCTATGAAGTTTCTTGAATTCTTTTGCTGAGCCACTCGATGCAGGTCACTGTCAAAGGCAGGATGTAAGACCAGATGATGCACATGATCCATCCTGGATACTGCTTCCTTTCTCCAGTTTAGAAGAGAGCTAACTTTTAAAACTGTTTGTAAGTGCAAATTACAAAAATGCATTTTTGTTTTGAAGCTCAGCTGCTGGGAATCTATTTATGTGTTATTTACTGGCCAAGGCTCTTGAGAATTTTTCCCCATGAGATTCCAGGGTATTGCAGGCACCTCAAGCAGCACAGGCGGAAGGAAAAAAGCTCTGTTTGAGGTGTCTGAGATGTTGCTAACTGTTGCTGAGAAAAGACAGAACCCTAAACTCAAGACTAGCAAAGTAAAGCAGACATAGTATTTGACTTTCCATGTAGTTTCAGCATGCATTTTATTTGCCTTGATGTTAATTTTCTATCATTTCCTTTGCCATTTCTGGCTTTAACAGTTTATCTGTACACTTACTATTTTGTTATCGTTTGTCACAAAAGCTTCTGAATTACTCTTTAATTGAGTCAAATGTTGTCTGGGGAGCTGAAAGAATTTCCAGTCCAAATCATAGCAAGACAATCGCGTCAAATCCCTGGTGTGAGGAATGCTCTTGCTGTGATCTGTATCTGTGAAGTTGCAAGAGTTCAGAGTCTAGCCAAAGTGATAAATCAGCAATGCATTTTACACTGGGGGCCTAAAATGTAGCTTTTGCAATACTTTTGCAGGGTGCTGGTGCACAGAACACACAAGCCCCTTCTGCAAATGCTTAAATAGGATTACCTGGTGCTTCTCTCTCCTACAACGAGTTAGTAAGCCCTATCGCGGATTAAGACCCAAGCTTGTTTTTATACACCTGGGTTGGGTGATGCCGAGACCATTGTAAGAGTTCCTTGCCCAGAGGTACGAGGTCTTACTTGGGGATGGCCGCTTGGGATGAGGTAGTACTAGCGCTGGGAGCAGCTGCATAGCTGTAGCGGTGTCTGAGGGAGTCTGCTCTTCTCTGTGCTGTTTCTGGGGGTTGATGCCCTCCGGAGTGCAGAAAGCATTGTGCTCTGGGT
>NW_010552749.1:174924-185261 GCF_000687285.1 Phaethon lepturus
AAAGATGAAACTGTAGCCTTTGAGGACAGAAAAAGAGAAATATTCAGGTTACTGCCTCAGCATTACCAGAAATGATATAATCTGTGCTGAATGTAGTGTCCCAAGTGCTTTGTTAGCTCAGAACCGGAGGCCTCCATTAAATAGATGGGACAGCTCCTTAGTTGATGAACTATAGCAATTGCAAGGAGAGAGTGCTAGATCTGCTTGTGGCCCCACTGCCTGCAGGGTTTGGGTGCTCTTGGATGCAGGACTGGGGACATAAAGAACCCAGTTTTGGAGTTGTGGGTAGGGGGGAAGCCTTGTAATTTGTAGAAATGTCTTTATAAGCTCATGGAGCTGACCAAAGAAAATAAGAAAAGAAAAAAATAACTCAAACACCTTAAGTATCCATGGTGTGCAATGTAGTAGCACCTTTTGCAGGAAGGTGCAAAAACTTTAGAGACAGTTATCCTAATAAGGAGAGGATTAGCTAAGAGGCTTTTTCTGTTAAGTCCTGAAGATTTTCCCTTAAGTGCAGGTGTTAAACAGCCTGATGGGTTGCGAGCATGCTCTGTCCCCCTGAACCCCCATCTTTACCTGATGAAGACTAGAAGGAAGAACTCTTGGAAATGCAGCATGATTTAGATCCTGTCCTTTCCCAAGGAGAGCTGGGTGCCTGTTTCTGAGACAACGAGCACTGAGGCTCTCATGGGGTAAGAAATCCTGCTGCTTTCTTCCTTCTTGCTGGAGTGGGCCCTTTTCATTCCACACTGCCAGTTCCCTGTGATTGAAATTTGAAAGCATGTAGCTGTTAATCTGGGAGTGATTAAAGAGCCTCATTTCTTGGAAGAGTCAGTACTCATCATCTGCCGTGCTGAATGAGCCTCTAACATCCCCTGATCCCATTATATTGTGATTAATTGTGCCAGTTTAAGTCAATAATTCATTTGTTAAAAATAGGCCTGTGAAGTATCATTTGTCTCAGGGGAGATATCAGAATAAAAAAAAATTCATTTGATACTTCTCATTAAATTAGTGTTGGGAGTTCTATTGAAGGGTTCTGTTCATGAAACATTTATTGCAGGCTTATTTGATAAGAAGTTGTATTTGTCTAAAATTATGTCTGCTAACAGATGTAATGGCCTGCATTTTTCCATTGTTAATGAAAGTATAAGGAGTCTAAATAAGTGCGTGATTGGGGAGAGAAGTCTGTGATGACAATAAGGGAGGTTTCTGAACATGTGTTTTACAAAACAGGCAGAAATAATGTCCTCATCTTTCACTACAAAGCGGGGTCCTCTTCTCCCCACTCACTCTCCAGTGTGACAGTGCAGTAATGGGAGGTTATGTGCCTGCAATGAGAGATGGATGTGCCCCAAAGTCTCATATGTGTAAATGGTTATAAATGTTGCATTCATATTCATCGAGCCATTAAAAATGTTTCAGCTGTAAACGGTTCTAAAAGGAATATATAGGGAATAGTAGCTAGTCTGCTAATGATAATGGCCATAACTGACAAAGACACATGCTTAATATCTTCATCTCTCTAGTCAGTCATACTTTGCATCACAGTAATATTCCTGGAGATATGTGGAAGGATGTGTGGATTATGAGAGCTCCCCAAAGCTGCACAAAACATCCCTTCAGGAGACAGTCTAGGAGGCTAATGGGGTGTGCAGTCTCTGATTGCTAGGTCACTGATTTAAATCCAGGCCAGGTCACTAAGGGGCAAAAACCCGTACTAGCTAATGGATGTTCAGTGGCCTGCACGACTGAAGCCAAAGGTGGTTTCAATTGCTCTGACCTATCCCTGTATCCTTTACTAGAACATAAACTGAGTGGTGCAGGGCTCTCCCTTGCTCCCTAGGTGCCGGCAGAGGCAGGCAGAAGGAGGAGAAATGGGTTATGCCTTGTCCTTTAAAGGTGTGCAGCAAATCCCAGCCTGACGTGACTGCCGAGATCCAGCACTAAAGCTTGCCAGCGCTCTGCCTGGCACAAGGCAGCACTGTGCTTGTTTCCTGCACTTCTGTGTCTTGAAGCAAGTTTCGACCCCCCCAACAGTAGGATAACTTTCCTACAGGCGTAACATTCCTGTAGGAATTTCTTGCAGTGCCCTGAGTGCCGCTGGCACGGCAGCACGTGCTGCCCAGACACTCTCCACCATAGCTGCAAGAGCTACTGGCCTTGTTAGGGGCTCCTGGAAGAAATAAAACCCTTTGGGATTGCTTACCTGGCTAGTTGCTAGATGGAGTTGGGGTTACAGTCACGTGCATAGTTTTCTTTCTCCTCCTTTCTCCTTACACTATTTCTTGATATTTGTTAGATTACCAGTGACGTATGTAAAAGACTCATCGCAATTACTAAGCTCCAGCCCCAAGTTCTCATTAATCATCACCTAGAGCACTGAAGGCCTCTATTAGGAAAGGTCTCAGGGGCACATCCCCATGGACGGCTGGTTCAGGTGTGTGCCTTGCCCTCACCCTGCCTCTATTGCAAAGTGCTATTTCTCACAGAAGTGTCCCTGTTGTTCCTTCTGGGGCTCAACCACAACATGAATAGCGCCATGCAAAGCAGAGCCTTTTTTGTTTCATGGTGAAAAGTGTGCTAGTGAGAAGCAGACTGTGCAGGTTATGGTGCAACACGGTTTGTTTGAAATACTTTCACTGATTCTAGGAGGCCAGCTGAACTTCGCCCATAATTTGCTTCAAGTAATGAAATGAAGGATGGGGAGTATGTGCTAGAGAAGGAGGCACTGGATAAGGCAAGCAAACGCTGCACTGCTTAAGGAAATGTGCACATTAAACTAAGGCTAGGTTTGGAAACCCAATCAAGCCTGATGCCAGGGTCTGTTCCAAAACTTATACTGAAAAAAAAAAAATCTCTATAAACCGCAAGTCTCTCTTCAAAACTAGGCTCTGTGTTTTTTTGCTTGTGTCTTTGAGATATTTTATAGCTCTTGCATCACATTACCTGGTGATCTGCCCATCAGCCATGCCGCACAGTGTACAATCCTTCCATTGTTTGAAAGCCTTCTTGTTTGACAGCAAGTTCTATTAATGTGATGTGCTTGGCCAAAAATGTGTCACTGCTGAGAAAGGGCGAGTGAAAAGCGCCTTTGATGTCTGAGTGACAAGTTTCATATGTCTGCGTGGGGTAGAGAGAATATGAGCTGGAGCAGCAATCAGTGGGGAGGGGGAAATGGGGATGCTGATAGTCTAACAGCTGTAGGTGCAGGCTTGGCTGTGGTGTTCTGTGTCTGGACACCGCTCAGTGCTCTTTGGCAGAAGGATATCTATCTTGCCCTATTTCTAACGTAATCACGAGTTTACAACCTCAGCCTTTTAATGCACTCTTGCTACTTCTGATGGTGTCCATAGAGAAACAGGATGGATCTTGTTTATGCTTAGCGCAGCTCAGCTCAGTTAAGTCAATGAAGCTAAATCGAGGACAATTTCTATTCAGTGAAGCTGCAAGTAGGTCCCTCTGTAAAAACAGTGCAGGTTGTATCCATCTCTGACAGATGGCTCAAGGAAGGTAGGGCTGTGCTGTCATTTTCTCACACTTCGGCAACATTTTTGTAGCTCCTCCTGTCAATAAAATCTCATTTGAATTGACCTGAATTGACAGATATCTATTGACAAGAGATGGATCCAGTCAATAAGCTCTCATGCCTCAGGGCATAAGCCAGTCACTAACTCGGGGGAGGTTAGAAGGAAATATCTCTGATGTGTTGATTATTCCATAAAATAGTCCACTAGGAGGATTTATGGACATTTTGTTGCTCACAAATACAACATACAGGACTGTAGGGACCATTAACCTGTTCTAGTCCAACAGTTCTGAGGTTCTGCAGCACTGAGTCTGTTTACAAGAAGTGTAGTGGAAAGATTGAGTATTGGTGGTGTTTAAAAGCATGGGAAGAATAGTAATTTTGTTGTTGACTCTTAATCTGGATACCAGAACCTGAGAGTAGCTTTCCCTATTTTCTTTATCCTGCTTATAGGGTCCTTTATCTAGCTCTGTAAACAGCACTCTTACAGTGCTTCTCATATTTTTTGTTCAGGAAATGCAATCTTTTGCTTCTTTCTAACGGCTAATCTGCTCATGCTATCTCCATCTTCAGCAGCTGGGACTTTGTCCATTAGCTCTAACGGTAGAACATTGCTGCCATGGTCTATGCAGTTCATTCTCTTTGTTTTAAGCAAGGATGCATTCCTTAAAAACAACAGCAATACTAATACAGCACTTTCTTCTTCATGGCCTTAATAACTTCCTAATTTGGCTAATGAATATCAATCACAATCCTGTAGGGTGAGTAAGCATTACTGAATGACCATGGCACAGAAAGGTTTGATCAGTTCCCAGAAGCAACACTCAAAGCTCCAGTTCAAGGCCAGAAATCCTTTACTCTCATGCTTCTCAACTTTAAGAACAAAGCGTAACTAGGGGTTTTCTCATGGTAAAAAACACTGTGGGGGTTAACTTCACATTAACATGGTCACAAACGAAATAGTATCAAAAAGCCAAAGAACCTATAAGAAAAGTTCCTAGCTGACAGCGTTAACTGTTCACAGAGTAAACAGGACGCTATCTTCTGTCACATTAGGCATGAAAGAAGAATCAGGTACCTGCTGCATGATCAGCAAGTTTCTGAAGTTCCCATGCATTGCATGCTAAAGAAATGACCACAAAGGCTAACACTACGGTTCCACATCAGTGTGGGATTGCTCTGAAATGAAAGCCAAGTGAAAGGGCCCCTGGTTGTGATCTCCTACCCCACTGTAAATCCGGAATTACTCTGGCTATGTCAGCAGAATAACATTTAGTATCAAACTAGCATAAAAGGAGAATGGGATTTTCGGAGGTTACAGACTAAAAATTGGGTCTACGTTTTGCTAAAGATCTGCTTCCATTTTACTCTGGGGGCATTAGTAAAACTTGAGCCGTGCAATGGGTTTTTGCTGGCTGGCTGCACTAGTGGACAGCAGAGAGTTTTACAGCATGGAGAGCTGCAGAGCCAGATTTCCCTGAAGTTCTCAAAGCATTGCGTGCTTGTGAGATGCTGTGCTTTGTTAAAGGCTGTCCCGTACTTAACTGGCAGCGAGTTCTGGACTAGTGAAAATCTTGCCATGGCTGTGTCTCCTACGTGCGTTGAAATCCAGTCCTGTGGGTGGAAAATCCAGTCCTGTGGGATGGGAAAAAAACCCACCTTGTCTTGGTTTTATTGTTACCTTCTGATTCCAAGCTCATGTAGAAGAGCAAGAGGTCAGTTTTCATTCACCAGCAGTTTACATAAGTGTTTGGGTTTTCATCTAAACAGGGGAAGGTGTGTCCCAGCGGGGCCAAGAACAAAACAGTAGTAGGGCTCACAGCAGTGTCATGGACCGCCTATACACCAGCAGACCCAGACTAACCCTGTCCCAGCTTTGCTTTTGTCACTGTAGTTGTCCCACTTGGAAAGCTTTTGCTGGCTGAATTAAAAATAAGAGCTAAGTTTTGTGACTCCTTGTGTTTTGCACCCCAAAGCACCTGAAGTTAGGAGGAGGAAACTGCTTGGTTTCAGCAGGTAGTGGCTGCAAAACATGCTTGGAGTTGTGGTCCCACCTTTGTGCTATGTTTGCTCTCTGGAAGGGTTATTAGGGCCTTTTGAGAGTCCTGCACTGGCCCCTCAGGGCTTGAGAAGCCAATCGCATGGGAAGAAGTGTTTAGCAGGAAGAACAGGCTTCAGCTAGGAGGTCATTATCAAACTTATGCCAAAAACATCCCCAGCATCTGAAATACAGAAACTCCCCGGTCAAACAAGTACCTTTGCTCGTAAACCCATTGGAAAGAGGACGACGGGTGTGTGAACTGAAGAAGCGGTGGTCTCTCGATGACGGCACTGAGCTTTGAGAGGCCCTCAGTGAGAAGTGAAATCTGTCAGGCTGGTTGGCAGCCTCTTTTGTGAGACTTCAGGAAAAGCTGGTTTTGATGACATTTTGTGAATGCTTGTGTGTGAGATGTAGGGATAACCTCACTCATTCCCCACAGCAATCAGTTAGGAACAACTTTTACTTGCAGTCGTGGGTTGGATTTGAGCTGGTATGCTGGAGGTCAGAAGCTGTCACTGCTATCCCTTTAAGTCATCCTCTGTCCCTCTGTTCCCAGCCGTCGTGAGGCTGCCTGTCAGCAGGGAGCATAAAACAGATTGTGACACAGGGCAGTGATTTTTTTTAACAATCCTATTATGAAAGACAGAGTGCTCCCATTTCCTTTGCAGCTTTTATCAAGACTTAAATTGCTGCCAAGGGAGAAGGAGGGGGAAAAAGCCTCACTGCTTTTATTTTATTTTTAATTTTTTTAAGGAAAGATTTTGCTTAGTTACTAAATTCCTCCCGAAGTCTCCTCCAAGCAGAGATCCAACAGTATCCCTATTAAATTATATAGAGCGAGTCCAGTCCTTGGCTGTCAGCGGGACCCATCAGTCCTAATTTATCGCCCCAGGAAACACAGTACAATTATGGTAATAAATAATAATAGGATTCAGTACATGACAACATGAATGATGGAGCCTCTCAGAACTCATTTACATTGCTTTGTGTTGCAATCACCCTGCTTCTAATGTAATGCCAAGCAAATGAGCCTTTTTGAATATTGTGCAATCTATTGCAAGTCAACTGGCACAAAACTCACTCAATAAATCATGTTCAAACACATGCCTCTAATGACAGGTAAATCAACAATGAAGTAATTGCATTTAATATATTGAAATACTGGACAGAAACAGTGACCTCAAAGTGACTTTTTGTAGAAGGTTTGATATAGTTGCAATGGCAAATGGGTCTTTTTGTTATCGGGCACTTCTTGCTCAGATGCACATGTGAGAATTAATGATACCATTTCCTTTGCACACCTTGGTCTCCCGGCTGCTTTCTATACCAGCCTCGTGCCTGATGCTGGCAGCACTAGCTGCTGGGAGTTTGCTGGCGCAACCATTGCGTGGCAGGTCTGGGGACTAAATCCTGGGCGCAGTTACATACTCTCTGAGGATCAATACATGCGATAATCAGCGCCGCAGTAGGCTCTCTGATGCTGCAGAGTGCTGTGACTCTGAAAGCAATTCAGCTCTACCAATGTGTAGTGGTGGAGTTCTGGTCTGTTGCTTTCAACTGACTTTGTTCGGTTCCCCCAATTTCTGTGTTCCACTTATTTCAATAGAAAAGGAAAAAGATGGGTTGGACTGTGGCGCAGAGGCTTCTGTGGTACCTCTTACCAGCCCTTCGTGTGGTTTCATATGTGGTGGGGTGCTGGTTTTTTGGTTTTGTTTTGGGTTTTTTTTCTGGGTGGCTGGAGGAACATGTGTATTCAGGTTCTGCTTAGACCAGAAGGTTGTTTTTTGCTTTGGTGGCAAGGACAACATTAGGCTTATATTTCCAGTCCTTCATGGGATGTTTCAGGAAAGAATTTAGACCTGATTCCCCAATGTATCATGCAGACATTTACACCTCTGCAGACCTTGCTGGGACCGTTTTCTACTGTGCTACACTGAGGGAAATGTGAGGGTATTTTCTGCTTCTTTGCAAGGCTGTTACTGACTGTAAGGATCACCTCAAAGAGCAGTCAGGCTCAAAGAGTATTCTACATGTGCAACTAAAAGTACTCTGATGAAATAACGTTGTCTCAGAGGACACTGCTGCAGAAAACATCAGTGCTCTAGCAGAGGTGTTTCTATTTTTGCTGCTGTTCCCACGCCACGTTGCCTGCTCACATCCCAGCAGCTGATCTGGTGGGTTGCAACAGATCCACAGGCTGGGCTCTTCAGCAGCCATCCGTGAGCAAGCTGAGGAGCCAGATGGCCAGGCTAGACTACGGGTGGCTAGTGTGCAAGAAACAGAGCCAACAGTATGAGAGGAAGCAGTCTTAGCAAAACAGTTCCTCAATTGTTGTTGCCCCATTAAAAACATGGTATCAACAGAGGAAAGTTTTAAGATTATACTTGAAGGCTAATGCAGAAACAACTTTGCAGCTTTTGGCTCAAACTTGACTCCTTTACCCTTCCATTGCAAGGGAATTTGGCAAGTGTCAAAGGTCTGCTTGGATTCTTCAGGCAATGAAATGGTTTTACATATCCCCAGGCTTGACTGTCTCTGCTGATAGCTCCCATATGATATAAACTGATTAGCAAAATGACTAGAGTCAGGACAAAAGAACTATTAACTAAGAAAAAAAGAAAAGAACAAGAAATTTCTGCAATTTTAGAAAATTGTTACCAGTTGTACATCCAGTTTGTTCCTTGGCAGTAGGAATGTCAGGATGCAAACACGCAGTTTTCCTAGACACAAGGACTCTAGGATCTCAGTTATAAATACTTCCAGTGTTGATCTTGTGGTGGTTGTGTGTTTTTTCCTGTTAGGACGGATTTCTATCATCCCTAGAAGCATGGCAGGTATTTGGAAACAAGGCTTTCTGCAGCAACAGTTCGTTGCTGAGAGAGAAGTAAACCCCTCGCACCCTGGTAGTCAAAATGGGTGTGGTGGTAGTTATTTTGTTTAGGATTCTCTTAGATGGGGCTACAGTCTGGGAATCTGAGCTGCAGTTGTTGTGTAAATTTTCATAAGTTGTTGACTTAATTTTCTTGCTCTTTTTAAGAGCTACCACTGGAAAAAACCTGAGCTTTTTAGATGTGGTAGTGTGACTGACAGCCTAGATAAAGCAAGCGGCTACAGACCAGATCTGGACCTCCAAAGTAATGGACGATTGAGAGCTGGACTCTGGTTTTGGTCCCAGATTTTCCCTAGTATTTTGTAAAACCTGATTTTTCACCAAACTGTTGTACTCGGCTACACAGGACAGCTAGTGCATACGTGAACACATCTGTGCAGTTACACGTCTGTTCATACGCACGCAGCAGCTGCGCGGCAGCACGCAGATCCTGCAGCGTTTGCTCGCACAGATAGATTCTCTTTCCCTGCCCGCCCCCCCCCGCCGCCTTGCCCAAGCCCCCCGGTGTGAATTAATGTCAGCAGTTTGGCGGCAGGAAATAGGCTCACTCCCCTCGCCATTTCATTACGCAGCTCCCAGGAGCCAATAATCAGGCTCTGGCTGTGAAAAGGCCCCGGCTCAGGCAGCTTGATTAATGACTGGGGGTCACCGCGCACCACCTTTCCCACTGGATCTCTGGGGCGCGCACACAGCCCAGCTGGAAACGAACAAGAGTCTGAAAGTGAGGAATAAAGAGGCTGAACAATCAGGCACTGCAAACGGCCCCCGCCAAGACAAAAGGGAGGAAATGCCGCTGTTGCAGGCGGCCTTCACCCAAGAGTTGGGTTTTTTCCCCCTGCAGTGAATTCAGTGGAGTTGCTGCATTCACTCGTCGGGAGACAGGGAAGGGTGCAGCAGGATTTGGGAAATGTGGGATTTTGGCATAGGATTTGGGAAATGCAAGTGCTCCTCTTCCTTTGCTGTCGCTCCACCATCCATTCTGTTTATAACCGCCTGCTAAAAAGGACTGTGTGCAACCAGCAAACTGAAATGAAGGCCAGTGTTTATGAAACACTGGGAAATGGGGAGGACTAAAATGGGAGATGAAATTTGAAAGGGAGCAAATGCTGGAACCAGTTGTCTCTTCTGCATCTCCAGACGCGGGCCCAGCCCACGCTGCCTTCCCGGGCTCCTGGAAAGGACAGGGTGGGAGGCTTGGATCCACGCCTCGTTCTCCAGGAGCAGAGCAGCATTCCTCCTGCAGTACCTTCTCCTCCTGGGTCCCACTCACCTTTGAGAAAGGCTTCCTTCCCCCTGCAGTGCTTTCATAGCAGTGGCTGCTTCAAGCCAAGTTTGTCAGGTAGTTAAGGTCCCCTCGCTGCTTCATGCCAGCACCAGTCAGGAGGAGGCGGGACGTCCAGCCCCGGGTGATTAATTCCACACCCCCCCCTAAGCAATGAAGTAACAAGCAAGCGAGTACTGTTCAGGGGTGATGTCATTGGTCCTCACAAGAGGGCCAGGGAGATGTTCTGCCTTGAGGCATATTAACCCCAAACCTTTCAGTTCGCTTGGTCAATAAATTACTCTGCTTTCTTCCCACACACGGCTCTGCCCAGAAACCCCGCTGTGGCGGACAGTGCAGACTCCTTTCTGGTAAAAAACCTTTAGGGGTAGACCTAAAGTTGAGGATATTTACTCTCTTGCTTTTACAAACATCCTCCAAGGCTCCAACCTGAAGCCACAGGCCAGAAACATCGTATTCGGCAGTGTGGTTCTCTTATCCCCTCTGCTCCGGCATGGCCCACGGAGGAGTGCATGCTGCAGTAAGCCCGCCCTGCAGAGGCAGTGTGGAAGTGAGGAACACAAGTGGTGATTTGCAAAATCTAGAGACGGTTCAG
>NW_010552749.1:185278-212528 GCF_000687285.1 Phaethon lepturus
CAAAGTGTAAAATAATATTTTATTCCTATGAGTACGAACTTGGAGCAGTGCCATAGAGATGACTTAAGTCCTTGGCCTCCCTGGAGTTACTACATGTGCACCATGACACCTGCAAGCAATGGCTTGGACTCAAAGATCCTTTCTCTTACGATGTACACATGCTCTGGTTCACCTCTAGGGCCTTGTCTGTGCCTGGAAATTTTGTCTGTTTAAGAATAGTGGTCTTGAAACCACCCTAAATGCAGTAAACCCTTGTGTGAACATGAGGTTCAGTTTCAGACTATTTTAAGCTCGATTAAGAGCACCAGCACAACTGGTCTACTAAATCAGTTGAAAATTACCTATTGACATTTCAGATGCATCATCATCTTACTGTGACAGTAAGTTGCTCTTCTTTGTATGCACAAATGCAGGTTAACATGCTTTGATGCGAGCACTTTTCATTGAGATTTAATTTCAGATACATCATCATCTTACTGTGACTTCAGCAGTTGCTCTTCTTTGTATGCACAAATGCAGGTTAACATGCTTTGATGCGAGCACTTTTCATTGAGATTTAACTTAATACAACTTAACTTTTGTTTGCTCTGATGACTTACAGTGGCTCAGCTCACAGTGAGGGTGTTGCTTGCACTGCATTTAAGTCTTTGCAAAAGAGATGCAAAATGTTGTTGTTGCCCTACTTTGCCGAACAAGGAGATACAGTGGGAGAAATCGGTCCAATAACACTCAGGAAACTGGCAATAAAGAAGGCATGTCAGTCATTTGTAGGAACAGAGGGAGATTTTGGATTTAGTTCACCTCAAATTTCAGTTGATTCTGCACAAGTGAGTAGTGATTTTTGATTCACTGCAAGAAAAAAATGCTGATTTTGCTGGCTGAGTCAGCTCTAAGAATCTGATTTGGGTATGGTAAGTTTTATTCTTTTGTTGTTAAAACAAAATAAATAACAAAAACATGTTCATCAGAAGAAAAGGTGAGATTTTGCCCTTGACTGAACTGATCTCTAGGGAGAAAGACATTTTCTTTTATTTTGTGAGTATGTAATTTCTCACGGTGATAGGCACTTCTATGTAAAACAAGCTGGGTTTGAATGGAATGGGAGAGGAAAGAAAATTGAACTGATGCAGTTAAAGTTTCCAAGACCTTATGGACTGGTAATAGAAAATCTCCTTCTCTGAGGTCACCTCGCTCTCCACCCCAAATGCCTGCCTTTCCCAGCGCTCGGTACTGCAGTGCTTTGTCCAGCCAGTTTGAAATGACTTGAGCAATGTGGTTTGCACTGCTTCCCGAGAGAGTATTTTGCAGTCTAGCAGAGCTCACCAGTAGGAAAGATTTCCTGGTAATCAGTCTAAATTTTCCTTTGCTTGCTTTCATCCGTTGCTGATTAGCTATAACCCATTGGCCCATTTCTCCTCAGTGAAATGGCCTTAGAAACCCATTTCCCACATCTCTGTTTCCCGTTTTCTCGCCAGTTACCCATCCCTGTCCCTTCCCATCACTCACCATTTCCTTGGACAGACTGGGCCAATGTGTTCTTGGTGTTATCTGGCTGGGACAAAAGGCACCCTGATTGCCAAAGGCAGCACCCACAGAGCAGGGAGGTCAGTCTCAGAATTTGCCGGAGCTTCAAAGAACTTGGGTCAAGATTCAGCAAACTCAATACCCAAGGAAATTAGGTTGCTAGGATCCCAAGATTGTTTATTATGCTCTCAACTTTAATTAGCTGTAAGTAACATCATGTCAGTGTTCTGCCACAAATGCTAAAGCTGTCAAGGCAATTTTACAGAGTCTGGCAGCTTAAATCAGAAACAAGAAAGTCAACATGTCAATAATGGATCTAGACATGATGGATATATTAAAGGGGAAACCTAAAAGTTCTGGACTTCATTATACTGACTTCAGCTCTGAAAATGTATGCCAGAGAAATCTGCACCTCATTGGAAAAGCCCCTTGGAGATATTGTTCTCAATTATGGGGCACTTCTCTTCACCTCCGTGCAGTTGGTTTCTGCGTTATATACCTTACAAAATAAATTAAGGAAAAGGGCAGGGGTGGAAATAACCTATTCAGGTTCAATTTCTACAACTATATCTGTAGAGGTAGAGAGGGTATGGTGAATCTAAGGATGGGACTATTACTCCCCTTTAAGAAGGAACTTTAAACCCCGCAAAGAAAATGCAATCGTCCTTAACATCAGGCATGTTCAGAGACAGGAGATGTTGGTCCCGGTGCACAAAGCTCTTTCCCCCATTCTGACACAGAAAAAGAGCTTTAAAGTGAGCCTAGGTTCCAGTCCGCCCCATTTAAGCTTTCTTAGCGTAACTACCACAAACAGCACAACTGAAAATCAGGCCTTTTAATGCCTCCTCCAGCCCGTGCGTCCGAAGCAGTGCTCTGTTGTCTCTGTTCTGTAAGTGTTTTGGTGAGGCTGATTTTTCACATGAATGTCCTGCTTTTTTTTAAGTTTCCTTAGAAAGGGATTGGCATCTTGACCATGAGAGCAGCGCTGCTCTGATGCTGAAAGCACAACCGCAGGCGGCGGCCTCACCTTTTCGCTGCAGTCCCTCCGTGCTCTCCTAGCACGCTCAGAAGAGGCGTCTTCATTTTTCTGAGAAGTTCTTGGGTGTGAGGCTGCAGTGGGGAGTCCCAAGGAGGAGATGACTGAACTGTGGCTGCAGGGGATGTGTGTGGGAGAGAAAGTGCAAGAACTAACTTCCTTTATATTTCATTAGTTAATAGTTGTTTATTTTCTGACATGTCCCATTTTAAGTGTATTTTGGCTTGTGTATTATACATATGTCTATTAAAATTAAGCAGATTTGCTGCAGTCTGACAATGTTAATACTGCTCTGAAAATATAAACAGATGTTTCACGAGCTCTCAGGTTGTGGGTTAACCACAGCTGGCATGCTGGGGAGCCTGCGCTCTCCAGTACCTGGTGGGAAATTGTCCATGTGTCCTTAGGTGGGGCTGTCCGCAGAGAAGCGGAGAATGTCTTATTTTACACTAGCGGTGGTAATTGTTGATTCAATGTTTGTTTTAAAATTTGGAAGTGTAGAAGAGTGAAAGGACTAAAGAAATTCAAAGCTCTTAGTAAAGCTGAACCAGGCCTCTTGGTTCAGCAAAACACGTGTGCACCTGCCAAATTTTGAGTAGCTGGATACCCTGTTTGCTCAAATAATGATTGCGGCTCCCCTGCACACCCGGGTGCTGGTGTTGGGCACAGAGCAGGGTACTTTCAGAGCGGTGCAGGGTGCCTGCAGCCGTTGCGGCGAGGGCGACAAATGAAAGACCTGAAGTGGTTCTGCAGGCGGGAGCGACGTCTGAGTAACCAGTGAAGCCGCTCCCGTGCTGCCCCACGGCTCGCAGAGGCCTGCTGATGCTGCAAATACCCTGTTTGCAATTCCTCTTTCCACGCGCCTGTAAACCAACTTGCACGCATCTGCTTGTTACCTATCGCAGACTCAGTTGCTTTTGATCAGCTTTCCGTGAATTGTTGTTGTTTTGTTCCTGTTTCAAACTGGAACAGCTTGAGCTTTAAGCTTTCTGAACCTGGTTACAGAGCCATTGTACATTCCCATCACTAGAGATTTGGTCATTTTTCAAATGTTTTACATTTTCAAAATCTATTCTGCTATTTGTTCTTTCATCGAAATACTTCGCTATGGTTTTTCTGATGGATTTCTGTTCTTATTCACTGCATTTGGGTTGGGGTTTGGTCTGAACTTTCTTCTCTTTCTATTGCCTCTTTTCCATCAGTTGATTTACAGCACGGTAATGTTGTGCAGCTGCAGTGCTGCAGGAATCTGCCGGCCAGCTCACCTGTGTGCGCATGGTGCCGTTAGCGCTGCGTGGGGAAACTGGTTCGGGTCTGCAGTCTGACACGACTCTAGTCTGTCTTTAACAGGCACCAGGTTTTGAGGCTCAGCATTGTGCTTGTACAACGCCAGGGCTTCTAGTCTTAGGGCTGTCACTTGCTCCACGTTATACTCCGTGTGCGGTACAGGATTGCTTCTTGTTGCGTAGCTCCTCCTTGCTGTGTTGGCCACTGTGCTACTGGACCTTTCTTTCTGCTGTCTTACAGAGGCTGCTCAGACTGACCTTGCAGCTGCTTTTCCTGAAGGTTAGCAGCATGCTAAGGCCATCATGGAGTACAAAATTTGGCCCTTTTGCTCAAGTTTTTTTTCTCTTCCACATTCGGCTCTCCCAGATGATGTTGGTCATTTCTGGGTTGTAATTCATAATAATAAATCAAGGGAGGCCGTCAGAGCTGGCTGTTTCCTGCCACCACTTGGATTAGAGGCTATGTTTTTTTCCAGATTTTCCAACTGTTGGTCAAGGGAAGCTGTCATACGGGGACTGTTGGTTAATAATAAACCCCCCCACATTTCCTCCCTGGGAAAGTAACATCTTCACATCTGCTTTTGGGTGGAAACATCTGTTCTCTCCAAGCCTTGTCTGTCTTGAGAAGAGACAGGCATTCTGGGAAAGCGTTCCAGCTGGGAGGGCTTTTTCTTCTTTCCCCCCCCGAAATCTTTCTGACACTGATATGCGCCAAGCAGCCAGCAGTATCCAAATGTTTGCCAGGCATTTGTCTGTTACGCAAAACTGTATGAGCAACCCAGGGAAAGTCATGAAAGATGCAATAAGATTAAGAAAAAAAGACGACTGCTTCTTAAGGATGCAAATATTTAAGAAAGGTGTTATCAACAGTATGAATACGCAGGAGCAAAGCAATCGGAGCTAATGGAGGCTTATCCTTAGCCTCTAACAACGAGTAATAATGAGCGAGTCCTGTTCTATAACTGAGTTTCTATTAACATAGCAGCAAAATTAGGTAGGGAAGGGAAAACTACACAATGCCTCTAAGCTAACCCTACTTCAGTAAATAAATGACTATCAGATTATAATGGCAGACATTACTGAGCTGGATATGCACATTCAGGTGACGGCAGCAAATATTTTGCTTTATCTTAGCAGAGAAGGCAATGACTCTCATTGCAACGTCCCTGAAACAGCTGCAGAGCATGTTGTGCATTTGCAAGCAAGGAGGAGGGATGCTCCATCTAAACCGGGTTGCCATACCACCTCTGTTTCAAGACACTAGCAACCCATTTATTTGAAATCCATAAATCTGAATTAATTCTCTCTACTTTGGTGGGTTGACCGCATACCCTACAGTAGTGACAACAGTATTTGGCCCTGAGGCATCTAACCAAAGAATTAAAATTGCCATTGCCAATGTTTGCAACCTGCTGTGGACTTCAGTTTCTTCAGGAAAAGGAATGTATCTTGCGTTGTGACTGTAGAGTATCCACTGCAGTGGAGTCTCCAGCATAATCGCTGTGTGCCATGCCAATGCAAACAGGCTAAGTTTGACAGCGATATTGCCACAGCTGCATCTTGAGTCTTTATCTTCTCAGTCCATAAACAGCACCTCTAGTGACATGAGACAGGAGAGCTAACAGCTTGCTGGAGCAGAGCTCACGCTGCCTGTCAGATTTTGCTTCACTGGTGCTCCCACTTCTGGTTTCACTTCACAACCACTTCCACTTCCAAGCTCCACTTCTACAATTCAGGTTCAAAACATCACTTGCATGTGCTACTATCCCATTTGAGAGGCTTTCAGGTCATGACTAGAGCTATCGGGACTATGCAGAGCTCCTCCCTGCTGCCAGATGCTCTGCCCAGACCTTACATTCCTTATCATCCTTGGAGGCCCTTGGGTTGTCAGCAGCAAAGCCTGTCTGTCCTTCCTCTCAGCTGGTGTCAGTGTGAGCCAGGGTGATGGTGAAGAAGAGGAACCTTTGGTAAGCCAAGAGACTGTCCCTGGCTGCTGCTTCCTCATCCTCTTGCCCTGCGTGGAGTGGGAAGATAGCCAGTGGTGAAAACAAGCAGCCACAGACATTTTCAGTAAGTCTTAGGCTCTCCTTCCTCACTCCATGGGCGCTCTCTGTGTTTCATGAACATTTGTTCCTTGTCGCTTGAGGGGAAGAGCACAGTGTGTATCAAAGCCAACAGTGCTCCAGCAGTGAAAATGTGAGGAGAGATGCTAAACAGCTCAGGAAAGGATTGCAAGCCTCAGAGTGATGAAACAGAGAACCACAGCAGTGTGGCTGCAGATCTAGGCCAATTATTTATTTTCTTGTGGTCACTGTCACTTCTAAAAAAGCCATCTGCAGGCTTGTCCGTGCCCCCGGTGTCACCCTGACTGGCTGGTGCGATCCTGAGCATGTGTCAGGCTCTGCGTTTGCTGGGAGAAATGTCACTGGGAGCTCCATACCCTGAGGCCCAGTGCAAAGTGTGAGAAGTCAGCAGAAGCCCTGCCAGGCAATTGCCTGACTTTTTATTTTCTTTCATCACCCCTTTTTTTTCTCCCATTTGGATTGTGAAGGATTCCGGGTGACAGATTTTGTGCAAAGAAGGAAGAGCATAAATCGGGCAAGACTGGCAGTGTATGCCACCACCCCTTGTGCACATAATTGCTGGATCTGGCCCAGATGACACTGGTCAAAAAGTCCTGCCAGCACAGATCCGCGTTCAGAGCAGAGATGCTGTCGTACGCGTAATTACCAAGGGCTGGACATAATGGGAAAGGAGAGCAGGGAGTAGCTGCTGTGCTAGGTTAGCTACGCAACACCAGCAGAGCAAGCAATTGCCTAGGGCAGCAAAATAGCGAAGCAGTGGCTGACTCATGGTAGATATTTTCGTTTGTACAATGCTTCACTTGAGCTGGGAGCCTGTGCTGCTGTTAGGATACAAGATGCAAAAGTAAAGAGCACAGGTAAAGATAATCGCTTACCCAGAGTGGAAGGGAGGGAAAGGAAGGATGTGCAGGATTTTAAGAAATGAATCCTGGAAACTGTGGAGGAGAAATACCTTCAGTGCATCTCTGCAAGGCTTATCTTATTAACACGATATATAATCCTCTCACCTTTTCCTCTGGATGTCCCAGGATGCTTCCCAACCCTGACAGATGAAACTTCAGGCAGTGACAAACTGCATCGGTACAGTCACCTGCACTGCAAACCAAGGGAAACTGAGGCATATGGAGATGTTCTGCTTTGTCTCAGCCATCCTTTGTGTTAAAGGCTATGCTAGAGGAGCAGAGCTTGAACACCTTTCACCCTGTTCCTCTTCCTTCATCCCCAGCCCAAGCCATCGTGTAGGTGCTGTGAAAAGGCTTACGGACCATTGCTATTTGTGAGGCTGTCTTTGAGGCTGCAAAAAGATCATAGATTATGGCAATGTTTTCTGCATTACATCAATGTAAAGTCCTTTCTGGCAGCTCTGGAAAGCCAGTCTGAACCTTGCAGGTTTTGTACATCCTTTATTTGAAATTTTTGCAGCCACGTTAATTGTTCTTCCAGCATGGAGCTCTGTGATTTAGTCTGTAGGTAACACCTCTGGTGGGACCCACCGCTGCTCAGTGGAGGCAAGCGAGGCTGTGGTAGCTGGCCTGGCTCGCCTGCTGCATCACAGGGCGGGGACAGCAAAATTGCTCCCCTTGACCTCCTCCTGCCCAGTGAACGGTTTCTTCCTAATGCTTGCACACTAGGAGCCATGGACCTCTGCTGTTTACTACCTTCATCGAGGCAGCCCGGCAGTGCCACTCTGCAAGCCCTTCCCTGCTCACGGCTCTCCGTGGTGTGGTCAGAGGGGTCTTGTAGACCCCAGCCCAGCCGTGGGAGATGGGGCCGGACTGGTGCCGGGGCTGGGAGCACTGCCCCAGCCCGCAGCTGCCTCTGCTGCTTCTGACAGGGCTGCAGACCTTCTTGCGAGGTGGAAGACTGAGGAAGTGGTTTTGCCAGCTGGATAGGGATTTATGGCTGCAGCGGCACTTTCCTCCTGCACTCTCCCCTCCTGCGCTCAGGCGGAATTAGTCAAGCCACGCGCACCCACTGCCAGGCCTTGTATGGATGAATTCACACGTTAGAGAAGGATTTGTCTCCCTCCGCTCCCCCTCCGGCATCCTGCCACCTCCAGCCGCCCCCGTTACTGTTTACAAAGGAGCCCAGCCCTGCGGATGAAGCCTGCCTCGGTCTCCGGCTCTCTCCAGCCATGTGTTGTACCCCATGAGCTGGCTTGTGGCATTTATTAGCAGGAGCAGAAAAGTGCTTGCCTCATCACAGAGAGCAGCTGGAGACAGAAAGGTTTTCAAAGGCATGTGACTGACCTCTACCTCGGCTGCCAGGGGCCTGGGTATTGCCGACTCAGTGGAATTTTTTTTTTCTTCTCTCCGTCTCTCTCCCTCTCTCGTTCCTTTCCGCAGTGTCCTGACCTTGTGAGGCCTTGGTCTCCCCCCTATCCATCTCCCAGCGTTCAGTCTCTCCTGTGAACTCATGCTGGGAGATTAATTGCCACTATCGCCCCTAATCCATCACACTTCCCAAAGATTGTTTTGACATCTAGTTAATTTTTGGCTGATGATTTATCAAATTCTTATTACCGTGCTCTGAAGGGGCTCATTTATTGTGTTGATTCATGGTAATGATAAAGGGGAACCTTTTTGAATTTTAACTACATTCCCTCATGTTCTTCCCAGCACAGCTAAAGAGGAAAAAGGGGAAAAAATACAGCCGGGGACTCTTAATTCAGAGAGTAAAAGGCAGGGGGGGAACCCTCTATCCTCCATTATTTGTTTGAAAGCCAAAAGTCCTAAAAGAGGTTAATATATATTAAGACATATTTTTAGAGTTCTGGTCTGGACTGTGTTTCAAGAGCATCCCCCCAAGGCTCTTTAAAACATTTATTGCCCTGTAATATTACCTAAATGTCTACTACCATTTTATTCAAATAGAAGTTAATGCTAAATGATGTCAGTCATGTACCAGTGGAAATGTAAAACATGTCTCTCTGCCAGTCCATATGGCAATTCCAGCTTTTAAAAGTACACAGAGAATTTTCTGCAACCCTTTATGTCATTCCCTCATCTTTGTTCCCACCTATTTTTAATTTGCTGCGCAGTTTTTAATAAGCCCAGATGGTAAAGGAAACACAGTAAATGGCCATTCTCTTTTTCTTTCCAGGCAGCTCTGGGAGTTAGAGCACTTACATGGAGGGGAAGAAACGTAGCAGGGGGCACATGCGCATTCGTACGTGGCTTTGGGGAAGGGAGATGCGCAGCTGTTGCAGTGAGGCAGTGTTACAGGAGCTGCGCTGATCCCAGAAGGGTGTGCTAACATGGGATTCATGCAGTTTCGGGTTGAGGACAGACACAGGAAGAGTCACTTGAAAGATACTCCAAGGACCCTATAACAGCCATTTTTGTCTGCCCATACAGTAACCTCCTGCATGGCCCAGTTTAAGTGCCAGCTATTCAGAAGAGGAAGGATGCTCTTGTGTCTAAAGCCCCGAGAGCCTGAGGCTTGGCTGCTGGTTCTGCTCTGGCCTTTCCCTTCTGACTGCAAGCGGCGATGTATGTTCTATGTGCTTTAGTTTCCTACTTCTGAACAGCAACAATAATCTTGCCTTTTATCCGTCTGTCTTCACTATTAAGCTTGCAAGTTCTTTGGGGCAGAGACTGTCTCTTCTCTGTACAGACACACTGGCTGACAACGGTCCTGGGCACTAAACCAGGACAACTGAAACAATGAGCGAGAGATAAGGAAAGTTGAATCAAAATAGTAGGGAGAAAGCAAACAGTTCCTTTTTATCAATTCAGTTTTCAACTTTAGCAGATCATTTTATTTAACCTTTAGGGACCCTGTAGGATTCATTGCCAAAGCACAGAATTCATTACAGAAGCCGTGAGCTAAGGGCTGAAGGAAGGGAGATGCTGATATATTCTCTGCTGTAGTCAGGTTTAGCTGCAGGCCAAGGTTGTGCTGTACGTGGCAGAGCAGGCTTGCTGGGCTCCACGCTGGCTTCTGCCATCAATTTCCTGAGACAAATCAGTTTAGAGCTCTTGGGTATGTTGTTTTATCAGTCTGGGTATCTTTCTTACCAACAAATGAATACAGTAGTTTCCACCAAAAAGTGGTATTGTTAGATGTGGAAATATGACAAAATGCCATAAAAATACCTGGGTTTCTGTTTTCCTTAAAGAAATTCCTGGAAATTAAAAACCAAAAACACACAGCCCCTCCCAGCCCAAACAAAACCCCCCACATTCTTCTGATAATCTGTACAGGGTTCTTCTGGTAGCCGGGTCCCAGCAGTCGGTGTGGAGCAGCCGAGTGGCCGGGTCCTGCCACTGCCTGTCGTCTCCCAAGCTCATAAGACATACTGGGGTTCGGAGTAAAATTCCTCCAGGTTAGGCACGCTGAGGTGGCTGCAATAACCTTTCTAAGCAGACAGGGGCCTCAGACCAGCGTTTTAACAGTCCTTCCCAATCGTCCCGAGAGAAAGCAAAACGTTGTTCCAGCTCTGCCCAGAGTCACGTTTTCCTTCCCTTCTCCTCCTCCGTCCTCGAGAGCACTGGGCGAAACCCGGCCCTTTTCTGTGCAGGTCAGCAGGTGCTCTGGCCTCGATCCGTCCTTGCGGGCTCTGCCGGGCGGCTGTGCCGTATCTGTGGCCTGTTTGGCAGCACTGCATGCTGTGCTTTGTGGCTAAGTTTGAATGCTGCGCTTAAAAACGTAACCGATCCATTTTAAAAATTCATGGTGGGGTTCTGTTTTTATTTGTTTCAACTTTTTTAGGGCTGCTGCCATTTATTAATTTTGATCCCACTTGCATATTTTACACTTATTTTACACTTGGGATTTTTTTTTTGGGTGTTCCCCTTCGCTTGCTCGGTTTTCCCCGCTTCTGCCTGGAAGAGAAGGTTGGTGGCTGAGTGTCAGGTGCAGAGGAAGAAGAGCTGGAGGGAGAGTTGCTGAAGAGGGGGATGCGGGTTCCGGCACAAAGGTGGAGGGCCTTAGTGAGGGGACTAGGCACCCGCGCTCTGAATCCGTTTATCGCCTGTTCTCGTGCAGCAAGGAGCCAGGCCTGCCACAAGGTTGAGCGTGGTACTAGTTTTGGGTTATTTTGTTGCGCTAGGCTGAAAACTGCTGATGGCCCTGAGCTCTTTCACAGCCCTTCCTAGCTCCAGGGACAGTTTCTGGCAGAGCTGCCAGATGGGCACCTTGCAGCAATAACCGCTGCACCCATAACTTACCAGACTGCGGGAGGTATGCGAGTGCTGCACGGCCGGCTCTGGGGGCAGGAATAACACACCACGTCACAGAAGCATGGTCGTCTGGCCCAGCCCCATGAGCTCTGGGAGCCTGAGCAAGGCTGAGACTTGCACCCCAGGGGCCTTACTGAGCTCTCAGTAGCACTTGTGTACATCAGGAGTAACCCTGTCCAGGTGGGAGCAGAATCAGTCCCGTAACAACCACTGCCAGCAGTGCTGGAGTGAGCCTGAAGCAGGGTAGAAGCTCACAAGAGATTGTTCATTTACATCACGCCCTCTCCTTATCTTTTATTTTTCTTATTCGCTCGTCTCCTCCCTTCTCTCCCCCTTCTTCCCTCCCCCTCGTACTCTGCGCCTCTCGTTTTCCATCCCTTTAAATGAGGTCACCCTGACTGAATGAAGGACGCGGGGAGCGGGAGAGGTCACGCATTAGCACTGCTATAACTGCGCTGCTACTGAAACTAGGCAAGTCATCCATCACGGCCTCCACTACTCCATTAGGCCCCGCATGAAATATGCCCTGCTCTGAATCGCATGGCCATACATCTCCCAGTCTAGACACCTTCCTGTTGTGTGAAGATCAATGCCGCGCGGTCATGCATCATGTGTCATCCAGTAGCCCTCACTCTAATAATCGTGTCTATTCTCTAGTCTGCAGTATAAATTATGGGTACTGTGAAAGTACTATATTATTCAGCAACCTTGGTCACTAATGGATTATTGGTTTATTGGCTGATAATGTGAGCTCCTTTTTTGGCTGGATCCTACCTTTATTTATTTATCTTTTTTCATGATTATTATTCTGAGTGATGACTGATTTGGATTCTTATCCACAGGCTTTCACCCCTGCAAAGCAATTATAATAATAAAGCCCTTTGACCACGGGCCTATTGCCCTGGCTCTCGCTTAATAGAGATGGCTTTTGCCAAAATAAAAGTCAAATAGCTGTCTCTCTTTACCAGCTTGGTCTCTCCTTCCTATCTTGTTTTACCTACTGAGTCCTTTTCCTGGGATAGCGACTAGAAGTAAAGACCCTGGGCTCTTTAAGGTGATATTGCAAGAAGCTGATTTCTGAAAGACATCAGATGCAAAGAACCTTCTCTGCCGGACTGCCACAATCCTTCCTCCCAGGGTCAGACGCGTTCCCGTTTGGAGAATAAAAGCAATCCCGCAGGGTCAAGCCCAGGGTCCCACCAGCTCAGCAGCCTGTCTCTGATAGCAGCCCATACTGGATGCCCAGGGAAGTCATAACAAAAGATGCAGCCTCCCCTGCCAGCTCCTTGCAGTCGGCAGACCTCGCGCTCGCCAGCCACAATATTGAGGTCGTTTTTCCCAGTTCTACCAGTAGCTTCTTGTGTTGCACCTGACCGTACCCTGTATCACACCCAGTTGCCGACAGGCCGCTCGCATGGCAGAGGAGGAAGAAACCCCATGAGGAAAAGGCAGATGGAGAACGGGCAGTAAGGGCAGGGGGCTGGGGCCGGGAGCGCGGGCCCAGACCCGGCTGGCACGTGAGCAGTCGGCACAGGCAGCCTTAATTGCCTGGAAAGAGTGCCGCAGGCTGCTGTGCCGTTGCGTTCTTACGTGTCAGCTGCTAATTTGTTGCTGTTTGTTTGTACATGACAGTAATGTGTTTACCTCATTAGGGGATGTCAAAGTTCCCCAAATCCGTAGCTGGGAGATTACGGATTTCCTTTGCTGACACGCAGAGGAAGCGCGGCAGACGAAGGAGCAGGGTTTTTGGCAGTGGGACTAAAGGCGAGCAAAGCGGAAGGATGCGTTAACCCTTAGAGCACTCGGTCCATCGGAAAAAGCACACCCTTCCCTGAGAAGGGTTTGCTGCTATTTGTTCCCAAATCCAGAGCCTATGTATCAAGCTGCGGCAGTTAAATACCCTTGGATACCATAGCAGGGACCGTGATGTAAAACCTGTAAAATGTCTTAAAGCAAGGACATGAGAAAGGATGGGCATATAAAGAGAGGGGATTAGGAAACAGCCACTATACGTCACACTCGGCTGCTCGAACCACAACCGGGCCTGCATGTAGCCTGCACTCATTGAGCGGTGTCTTTCCATTAATTATGATTAAACTACCCTACAGTTAGTTGTTCCTTCGTTTGTAAAATGCTCCTATTTTCCAGCCAGTTCTAATCTTGGCTGTAATTATCCTGATGGTAGAGGAGTCACTCCAGAGAGGCTTTTCTTCTCTCTCTGATGTATTTGAATCTAAACAGGATTTGTAGCTCTGTAGCTGCGTGCTGTAGTTCCTCCCACTAAAAGGAGGTACAGCTGGGCTTGACCACGTCCAGCACCCCGTTGCTGCGGGGGGTCTGATGTTGAGACCAGCTGAGGCCCTGGATCTTGGTGACCGCAGCCTTCCCCTATTCAATGGCATTCATACCTATCTAATTTACAGGATGGCTCTGAGAACTAATTAGTTACATTTTTTCAGATTATTCTGAAAGTACTGGAGGCTACTGCTGCCTAAGTTTTCTGCCAACGCGTCACGTTTACCACCTTCCATGTGAATGAATTCCTAGGAAGCTCTCCAAACTGACAAGAGGAGCAGGAAGTGCTTCCCGCGAGGACAGAAGGAAGGTGTTAGGAAATTAAAGGAGCAATTCAAGAGCTGCAGCTTTTTCTTTTACTGTAAGAGAAAGCAATAGTCACGTCCCCCTCCCACATCCTCTACTCACCAAGATAAGCCAGGCCACGTTTTCTCAGGCCCTGACATGCTATGAAAGCCCGGCGTGCGCATCAGTGCAATGAAGCTGTCCCCGCTTCCGCAGCGCGGCTGCAGCCCCGGGAGGAGGCTGGAGGGAGAGGAGCCTGAGGGATGGGGACGGGAGAAGGGTCCGCGTTAGCTCGGCTGGGGTCACTTGCAGCACATGCTGGGAATTCCTCAGCAGCTGGTATCTCTGACAGACAGAAGGATTATCTCAGGGAAGATCTCAGCAATCAGTTTGACGGGGGCGGCTGGTTCCACTTCCTGTGAGACATAACTCCGGTACCACATTTGACTCTGCTGATCAGATAGGAGCTGCATTACAAGGCAATATTGTGGTTTCCCTTAATGTCCTGCCAAACTACATTTATCTTCTCATTCCTTCCCCACCCTCCCTGAGAAACCCTGCTCAGGTCACAGCATGGAGAGAAATGGAGAGAAAACCTTCCTTGTGAGGAGGAGGATGGAGCCCTAATGCAGCATCTGGGTTGATAAGCATGTTTTATATTAGTCAGGAATGAAGCAGAATAACTTAATTAGAGGTACTCAAACTGGTTCACTGTACAGAGGTCTTGACCTACAAGGGTGCATGTAAGAACACTAGAAGGCTGAGGCAGTGGTGGTAAAATCCTGGAAGGCTTCTGACTACTATTTCCAAAAATATCAAAAAAGTGACTAAAAAAATGTAGTCTTTTGAATGTGTAAATCTATAGCGAGGAGCAGGGCAGTGTGGCTGAGTTGGCTGAGTGTTGTTTCAAGTGTTGGAACAATGTTTTAATTCCAGCTCTGCTGACAAAGGGTTCTCCAGGGAGAGAACCCTGGGGAGCTGGGGTAGCTCAATACTGTAAGACAGAGCAGAAAACTCTTAGGCTCAGCCTTGCTGGTGAAATGTGGAAGGAGGGCTTCCATCAGCTTGTGGACTAGAGGAATGGTTGCTGTCGGGACTTGGGAAAGGCACTGCAAGGAACCGCCCTGTGGAGGCAAAGAATGTGATAGGAATAGCTGAGTCTTTCTTTTTTATGTCTTAAAATCAATGAGGAATTGCAGCAACTTGTTCATGTGCCTAAGTACTGCTACGAAGGTCTGCTCACAGTCATCCTGAATCATCTCAGTGTAGAGGAGAAACTAAGTAAACAGCAACAGCCACATCAGACCCTGAGCAGCACCAGCCAAAAAATATTGCTGTGGCAGTTCCAAGTGCCGTCAAGCATATGGCTAGCGAGGGCACTTTGTCATCTCTGCCTAGCAGGACTGAAATACTGTGCCGTCAGCTTCCATCTGCATCTCTGTCAGTGGAGGAAGGCTTCCATCGTACAACCTCTGTGGGTACCAAGGGAAAAAAGGTACCCACTTTCTCTAAAAATTGGTAAAAAAGCTCGGCTGTGATTTTGATCAAAGCATCGAGCTACAATAAGTAACAGCAGGCTTAGAATGCACTTGCAGCCAGAAAGTGTTGTGACCATGGAGAGGTAAACTCAGCTCTGAAGAATTACATACAAGCTTATGCTGATTTTAATTATACATAAAATCAGGTACAAATATACATCTGGATATGTGGTGGCACAAATGCACACACAGCCATCATTAGCACTGGGTACCTTCATATAGCTGCATACATGCCTAATAACCTTTGTCAGGCATATTCGTGGCTATACATCATAGCAGTACAGGTGTGTATGGAGAGGAGAGCATAAAAAGGAAATGTATCGACACCTCCAAGATTTCTTCTATCTGCTGCTCCAGAGATTTCTTTTGCTTGAAATTACTTCTTGCCACAGTGATACAGGGCTTGCAAGGCTTGTCGGGATCCTCCATCCATCTCCAGGAGGCCACAGTTGGAGAGGGAGAAAAGAAGGGGGGAACCCCAAAATTCCTAAGTGTATTTGTCCATTCACTTGATCCGTAGACAAGGCTCTCCACCTGCAGAAATCCTCAACTATCACATTTCTACTGCTCTGGCCGATAACGAAGATAATTGTTTCATCCACTTTGTCAAGCTGAAATGAAAAGAGGGCAAAGCAAAATGATGCCATCATAAATCATCAGGCTGAGACAGCAAAAAAAGGACAAGATAGTGACTTCATTAAGGGTTATGTATTGTGTCATTAAGTTGGCAGGGGTCACCTTTCATGTCACGCAGCAGCCCCATGATGCATTGCTGGCTCCTCTTTCCAATAAAATTAAACGTAGATGTAAAACTGATTAGGCCGTGTTTGCTTCAGCCCAAGGCAAAGGAACTGTGCGGGGAATAATTGATACAAGATCGCGACTGATTTGTAATGGCAGCGATTTCTCTTCCTGGTCATTTCTTTGCTGACCTTGCCCATTAAAATAAGCCCAGCTGCCTTGAAAAGAGAGACGCTCATTCCACCCTTTCCCCCCCCCTGCCCGAACTGCTTGCCTGGAATTCATTTCCTCGCTTGCTTTCCTAGGGATTTCTCAGTCAGCATTGCTGCGGGCTGACGACCGCACACTGCCTCCGGCGCGGTGTGAGAGTGGGGATAGCCCTTCGTATCTCCTTGGTGTGGCCGGTGACAGCATCCTCACGTGCTGGTGGCACCCCCGAGCCTGGTTTTGCCCTCCTGACTGACAGCGGATCGTTACCCGCCTCTAAGTCTCCGCTCCCTTTTCTGCGTCCTGCTGCAGGGCAGGTGATGCTCTCCTGAGACCTTGCTTACAGAAATGTCCCAGTGCACAGGTCTGCAGGGTTTTGGGGGTGTTTGTGGAAAGATTTTGTTAGGGCTTTCAAAACGTCTTCCAGGCAGGACAATGTTAGCTTCTGAAGGCCTGAAACGTGAGACCAGGTATCTTCTGACAGCACCAAACTGCAATTCTGCGGAGCCCTGCGGTCCCTCTTCGCTACCCGCCGTGCTCCCAGGTGTGCTCTACAGCTCTGAAACGGGGGGCTGTCGGATGGATGAGATAGGAAGGAAAATGTGGGCTGACGTAAATCCCTGTTAGAGGTTATTGCAAACCCCAGGGCCACTTACAGACTGAGATCGGGGCACTCGAGACACCCTTGTGCTGTGTAGCAAGAGTATGTAAATGTGTCCCCTCTGAAACTTATGTGCAGTGTCTCAGAGGGGTTGTCATTCTGGAGACACGCAGAGACCGGCGCTGGCTCCGTCATGCAGCTGTTTGGTCCTCAGATGCCCTTTATTTCTCCTTTTCTTCTCCTGCAGCATCTATCTAATAACATGGGCCCCACAACGGTGCTCTGCATTTCAGAGGAGGCCTCCCTGGTGCACCATATATTACTTTGCCCGAGTAACCTCAGCAGATTTACACTCCCGCTGTTTACAGCACTTTCCCAGGTAAGGTTAGAGAATATGAGATCAGGCCAGGGATGGAAGTGGAGGCAGTCACTGGGATTTTAACTTCTGCTTGCACTTTCCTTCAGGGAGTTTGAAAGAGGAAAAATATGACACTCACCCAAAACACAGCACCAGGTCTAGAAAAGTGTTTGATGTGGGTGGCTTTCAGAGGGATTATTTGTCCCCTTAGAGCTAAATATGTGTTTACATGATCTGATGGAGTGGAACTCTTACTTGCAACAACTGTGCCTCATTCTTGATGCCTTTCTTAAGTACTTAAGGCCAAGACTTTCTGAAGCAGCTACTGTATTTGGGGCACTGCGCTTGAGAGGCCCTGAAAGGGCCCGAGTTTCTGAGCACAGTCACTAAACTTTGCTGGAAGACAGAGTGGCTCCTGATGGATGATAGAGTGGATTCCTCCCTCTGGTCACAAAGTACTCCTGGAGATCCCAGCCCTGGAGCAGGATAAACCTTAGCCTGCGAGGCCACGTCCTCAGCTGCAGGATGCTGCAGCTGCTCTGCGTATCGCTCCATGGAGTGATGCCAGGCGGTTCCAGCTGAGGACCTGACCCACAGCACAAAGAGGTGTGTGAGCTTTCAAAGAGCTGGGCCTCTACAAACGCCTCTGAGATGAGCCCAGGCAGGGTTTCAGAGCTCTTCCCTGCTCCTGTTCCCTTCACGCTCAAATAGGTCAGGGAACCTCGTAGCTATCAGGCAGTTGGATTGATGGAACTGAGAGCTCGCAATAACGGCACTGCAAGAAAGCAGAGTAAATAAGGAACATTGGATCCCCTTTGCAATGAAAAACTATTAGAGAGACAGAACCAGTAAAACAAACACAATTCCATGTGTCAATCCAAGACATATGGACTAAAAATACATATGGGGCAGAGCAAGCATGCACAAGAGAGAGAATGCAAAAGCCTTATAAATGGTGAAGCGAAAACCACTCATTTCCCATGCAATAACTAATATGATGTGGAACAAAGGAACTGAGACCTTCTTGCCATAAACAACCGATGAAAATATAAACATTTTCTGGGGCGCAGATGGCTGATGCTTTGATTTTATTTTTCTTTTCTATACATTTGACAGCTAAATTCAGTCATTTGTGAACAACATGGCCATAAAAATGAGTAATAATGATTGGAGGTATCTTACTTTTGTTTTAATGGGCTCTAGAGTGATTCTGAGGAGCTGCTCCAACCCTTGGCGGGGGGAGAGGGGCTAAGATGCTATGGCCAGATCCTCAGTTGCTGTTCACAAAGCCTCACAGCAGCAGAATTACACCAGCTGTGGATGGGCCTGTAGATTTTCTGCCGTACTGGCTCCAAACTCTAAATTAATGCTGTCCTCAGCTGCACTGTTTCAAATTTGATTGCAAAACCCTGTTGCTGACACAGACAGCTATCAGCGTAACATTACCCAGGACAGGCGGAGGGGTGGGCTTGCAGAGATTTTATCGGCTTTTCAACTTTTTTCCCTCATTAATTATTTCGGCTATGTCAAACCTGAGCAGAGGATTTTTTCAGCAACCAGAAAGAGTTAGGCATTCCTTGCCAACCTTACTTATTTGTATAAAATTCTAAGAGATTTTCAGAGGGGTAAAGCTACATCTGCAGAGAGACACATAACTGGAAGGGGCTCCAGCCATCTCTGCAACAGAGTTTGTCTATTTTCATCCACAGACTCACTGTAAAACCTGCATGAATCCAACAGATTCCCTGTACTTCACTTTACCTTCCTGTAGGTGATACTTGATACCTACATGAGCTGCTTTGAGATCCTCAGATTAAGGAAACACAAGGTGATATTGTTTGTTTTCAGAGCTTTTACACACTGAGCAGAAAGTGTGTGTGTGTGCGTGTGCGTACCTCATTATTGTTAAGGTTACTAATTCTGGGTATAGAGGAGCTGAGTGGCAACAGCAACATGGAATCTAAATATAGAGAACATATAACAGAAATACAAACTCCATTCTCAGCAATGTAAATTTTAATGAGATTATGTATAATCCTTCTGTTGACACTTCTGCCAGGGTAGCACAAAAGAATGAGGTTTGTTCTGTATCCACCTCTCATCTAGCTGAGCATTTTGGCCTCACATTTAGGAATCTCCCCAAAATCACCTGACCAAAGGTTGCTCTGGCTGGAGGAGGATGACTTTGCCTGGTATCAAAGGATTAGTTGGCTTGGAACTTGTTTAGGGACACATCCTAAAATACACAGGCCAGTGTTGCACATCAGCTATTCAATGACATGATATTAGATGATATTTAAAACTAAAGCTGGCTCTGTCAGTGAGATTTACCAGGCTGGAAAACTGAGTAAAGCACCATGAACGGGAGTTTCAGCTGCTTTGCTGAAGACGGAAATTAACTGCTTTGCAAAAAAGGCACGGAAAAAACCCAAACAGACAGTGTCAGAAGTCCTATTCTGAGGGCTTGAACTGCTCCCAGGCTCAAGCCAGTCTCCAGTAGGATGAATATTATCCTAATAGTGCAGATTGCTATATGCTTTGATTAAGGCCTTTGCTTCATTCAACAGGAAAGTCTCATGCTGAGCCCCAAGACAGGATCTGTACCCTCCCTTTAAGTGTTCAAAACCCCCAAGCACCAAACCCCATGGTTTTCCCATGGTAAGGCCCAGACCCACACTCCTGGAGTCCTTTCCCTGGCCTCGGTGAGCCATGCCAGGGCTTTGTATAGTCCCTGCAGAAATCTCTCTCCGTCACTGAGCAAGTGCTCCTTTGACTGAGCCAAGCACACCGATGCACAGAATTATGTTCCATCCACACCTCTGACCTTCCAGCATTTAGAAAAGACATCTTCATAGATGAATACAAGCCCGCAGGGAGGCCAGGAGCGGTGAGAAAGAGCAAAGTACATTTCTGCCACGTTCTCACTAGTGTTCTCTTCGCGGTCTCTCCTGACGGTCGTACTCTTTTACTGCCGTTTGTAACAGAGCCAGAAGATGAGGAGGAGGAAAAAATGGGGGGCTTATTAAGTAGATCAAATGTTAAGGTAACATTATGTGCCACACTACGTTCTGCAAGCTGGTGAGGATGTGGTATTGTTCAAGTGGTAGCTAGGGATGGCCTTGATGAGTTCAGTTACTGCGTTTTTCCATGGGCCTAAAAGATGCAGGTCTCTGTCATTCAGGAGAGATTGTTGCGACAGGGCTTTTCTACCGTCCTCTCCTGAACAGGTGAAAGAAGAGGCAAACGCTCCACCTCTGAGTCCTGGTAAAACTTCCCCAGCCCAGAAAAGCTGGCAGCTCCTCTTCTCTGCCTCTTAGGGGTGTGAGAATCTTCGGGTGCTGTGACACGATGCAATGTGACAGCTTCACCAGCAGCATGTTCCTCTCGTTTCCTGCCCAGCCGTAACCTAACTGCAGTTTGAAAAAAGTCTCCAGCAGCCCCTGCACTCCAGCTGGGCGGCACTGCATCTCTTCTCCCGTCTCACTGTACACCCTTCTCTAACTGGCCCTTACGGGGTGTTTTGAAGTGATGGTCTCTGCTGAAGATGCCCTTTCTGCAAGCGGTTTGGCCATTTGCTGCAAACTGCTGACAGCAGTTGGCTGGGAGCCGACCAGAGCTGGCGAGTCCTTGCCTTGCGCGCTCAGCGCATCCAGTTGTGTCTTTTTTTCTCACACTCGTTGCGTTTTGTTGTTTTTCTGCACCATGTTCTGCTGAGGCTGGGTTGTCACGTTGCCCTCAGCTCGCTGTTTGTGAGGTGGGGCTCGGACTCGCTGAGTCTCCTCTGTGCCTCTGCTGTGTTCCGGGCTAGCGATGCAAAGAGCAAACCTGCGAGCCTGTGCAGTGAGTCCCCTGGGCTTAGCGGCGCAACGCTCGTGCATGGGGGTGTTTTGCCAACAGTTCTTAGAAATCGCAGGGTATTTAATTTTAAAGGTGCCAGGGAGCACTAGGCACCAGCTTATCAAAAGCAGTAGAAGATTAAATGATCCCTGCTCCCCATGTCAGGAAGTAGATATCCCACAGAGAGGTCGGCTGGATGCCACAACTCCTCCATTTACTTCTCCCCAGTTCATGCCACAGAATCAGGATGGTGAGCTCTGATCCCAGAGTGATTTTTCTTAATGTCTTTATATAGATGAGTTAACTCAAAACCTGTCCAACATAAGCATGTTTTTCTGTTCCTTCATCCTGACCTTGGCATTTTCTTTCTCCACTCCAAGTTCTCTGCTGTCCTCTGGCCAGCTTTGCCTCTCATTTGTCAATGTTATTATTGAATTTTCAAATGCCAGTAGTGCACATAAATCAATGGCTGGCTTCTCCCCAGTGGCATATCCCTGCCACATGTGGTCATTCATTTTTTTTAATAAGTCCTCCTCTCCTTTCACCCATTTATAAAAATGCATCTTGTTCGCCTGCTGCCGTCCATCATTCGGTGAGTCCAGCTATTTGTTGCCCCTGAGTGCTTATTCATCAACGTTTTCAAAAGCAAAATCACTCTTCGCCTCCTGCTCTTATTGTGCCATCAATCTCGACTGGGGATCAATAAACCTCGCTTTTGCAATTTTTCCCCCCATCGTCCTGTGCTAGCTTTCCCAAAGTCTAGCCTTTGTATTTACATTTTTAACTGATCATCAGAAGTAGGACAATGACAGTGTCGACGAGCAGGACGCTTTCATTTGCTCCCAGTGTGGCAATAACTGGCCCAGCATCACTCATCTCACTTGGGGACTCTTTTTGCTTTGGCCCCGGGAGTTGTAAATGGGGAGATGATGACCCCTGGCCACGGTTCCTGCAGACATTAGCCCTGGGGACTAGAACTGGTGAATGTTTTTCTTCTAAACATCATTTGAATGAAAAATAGCTTTTCACTGAGAACTGAAATTTCCATTGAAAAATCGTCTTTGTTGTTGTTTTTCAATAATAACAAACAAAACTAAAACTCTTCTTTAAAAAGTTCCTTCTTTCAAATACACACTTAAAAGGCTGACATTTATTTTTGAAACTGTTTCCAAGAAAACAGACTCTCTTATTTTTTGACCAGAAATGTTTTCCAAAGCTGAAGATTTTCACGACTTTTGAACAAGCTAAATGTTTCAGTTATCAGTTTTATCTTTTCATTGAAATTCTAAAAAAAACCCCTCTGAAGCTGAAAACACTTCTAGCAAAACTGATCAGCTTCTAAATTTTTCCAAGCTGTCCTGTGCAAATAATGGGACTTTCTGACTTGCTGTAATCATAACAACCCATATGAAGCACATGAGGACTTAGCATTCAGGCTCAGGCACCACAGAGTGGTTGAGGTTGGAAGGCACCTCTGGAGGTCACCTTGTCCAACCCCCCTGCTCAAGCAGGGCCACCTAGAGCCAGTTGCACAGAGCCTGTGCAGACGGCTTTTGAATATCACCAAGGAGGGAGACTCCCCAACTTCTGTGGGCAGCCTGTGCCAGTGCTCAGTCACGCTCACGGTCATACAAGTGTTTGCTGATGTCCAGGTGGCACCTCCTGTGTTTAGTTGGTGCCCATTGCCTCTTGTTTTGGAACTGTGCATCACTGCAAAGAGCCCGGCTCCATCTTCCTTGCACTCTCCCTTCAGATATTTATACATGTTAATAAGACCCGGGCCCCGAGCCTTCTCTTCTCCAGGCTGAACAGTCCCAGCTCTCTCAGCCTTTCCTCATCTGCGAGATGCTCCAGTCCCTTAATCATCTTTGTGGTCCTTCGTTGGACTCTCTCCAGTATGTCTGTGTCTCTCTTGTAATGGGCAGCCCCGGACTGGACACGCTACTCCAGGTGTGGCCTCACCAGTGCTGAGCGAGGGGAGGGATCGCCGCCCTCGACGTGCTGGCAGTGCTTTGCCTGACGCAGTCCAGGATACCGTGAGCAGCCTTTGTGGCAAGGGCACGTCGCTGGCTCATTGCTGGTTCAGCTTGGGGTCCACCAGGACCCCAGGTCCTTTCCTGCCAAGCTGCTTTCCAGCTGGGAGGCCCCCAGCATATCCTGGTGCATGGGGTTATTCCTCCCGAGGTGCAGGACGTTGCATTTCCAACCCATTTCTTTCTGGGGCAGGGTAGCCTGGCCTCATTAACCCTTCCCGAATGAGACGGGGGAAGCGCCTGCCCCAAAGTTTTCCAACAGCAGAACCTTAGTAAAGAAGAGAGGCAGCAGATGGAAGCGTGTGCCAAGGCAATAAATTCAGGCCACAATCACTAACATTTTGTGGTTTGACACTTAATTGATTAACTAATTTGAGGCAACAAGATTTAGTGTAGCTGTAGATTAGTGTCGAAGGGATAATTACGGCTAAGCTTCCATTTCCAAACAGTGTGTCAGCTGCAGTTTTGAGCCAGCAGGACCAGCGTTAAGGCTCTTGCCTTGCAGCCGATAGCAAAGGTTCCTGGAGGAGGTCCTCTATGGCTCAGCACCTGGGGATTGCAATGGAAAGGTCAGGCACTGACTTATCAGCATAGACAAAATCCCTTCCTATAATGTATGTGTTTATTCTCAAATTAAATATATTAATGTATTATTTGTTCTTAAAATGTCATTCAATAGATAGTAGGCTTAGGTTTCCTGGTAGACCTTTGAAGCTTAAAGAGTAATGTAATAATAGTACATTAATCCATAAGTTACACAGTCTTCTCCCAGCAGACCCCAAACGCCAGAACTGGCTCTGAAGCACTGAATTTGCTGCATCTGTTTCTAGGAATTTCTGTCTAACAATAGTGGACTTGTTGGAGTCTGCTCTGCCAGTTCCAGCATGAAATGCTGCTTTTCTCCCACCCATCTGTTCAGCATTAACATTTGGGCACCTGTAAATGGTGTTTCTGGGGGCAAAGGCAGGTGTCCATTCCTCTAATGATGCACATCTCTGTTCTGCTAACACAGGGGTGGGCTAGAGGCACTAAATCCTGTTCTCCGTGTCCCTGCTGAGAGCAGGTCTTTGGAGCCAAAGTTTGGTTTGGGCCAAGCCCCAGTTTAAGCTAGAGGAAATGCTACATTTGGACTTTTCCCCAGGCTGAATTCTTGGCACTAGCAAATCGTCTCTTGGAAAAAAAAAAAAAGTCTTGAAAGAATGTCTCCATCTTTTTCTCCAAATCATCCATCCATCTATCTGTTTGTCTGTCTAGAGATGATAGCTTGATAGCTATCTAAATGCCAAACCTGATGTTTTGGAGAGCTTGGAATCCATCTCTGAACTGCACTGTTTTAATTCTGCAAGTCTTAATACTTGATTGACAAATACAGCTAAACAATCCATCACAGTTGCCTTATCTAAAAAATGTAACCTTTTTTCTGTTTATGGAACATGCACATGTGGAACATGTTTTTCTTTTACTGTCTATTCTTTCCAGTTTATTCAGCGCACTTTTATTTTCTGTTTTGTACTGGTTTCACTATTTCTTCCCACCTTCACATGACACACCTTTCACCTCTGATTCCTGGAAAATACGGGTTTCTTGCAAACAAGCTGTGGCTGTGTGTGAAAGTAGGTTTGAGAAAAGACATCTTGGAAATATCCCAGCTGAAGGAGAGGTTGCGCTTTCTGCCCGTATCTCCCTGAACATCGGAGGCTGCACGTGGAGCTAGGCGCTAACCACGCCGAAGTCCTCCCTTGAAGCCTGTGTTCAGCCATGGCCCAAGGGGTGGAGAAACTGAGTGCTCACTCCAGCGTCCTCAGCAGGGATTGTAGCATTTTGGTTTTATGCCAATGGACAATCTGGGTTCGGTCAGTGAGAGTATTTGGTCGGTATTTGGTCAGTGACAGTTGGTGACAGTAATAATTACTATGCTCGTCTTCTACCTTTTTAAGAGAAATGAGAATCTTCTGTTGTTTCAACCAGCCTTGGTGGGCGGCCAACGCTGCAAGAATATCCAACAAAAATTGATGTTGAGATATGCTCGCCACTGTGGATGTTATCACTAACAGTGTTGGCAATTATTAAATTATAGTTATTGCTGTAATGATGGTAAAAGTAATGTTTGTTAATTGCCAAGGCAAATTAACAGCTTTTGCAATTTCACATTTGGGGAGAAGCTTAACAGACTGGTGATGCCGAAAGAGTTAATGGCACCGCAGGGATCTGAGCGGGGAAGCATCCGTGCAATTTCACTCTACTGCAACCCTGTTTTCATCCCAACCCCACCCAAAACAACTCAAATATGAGGCTAGGCAAATCAAGGCAAATATGAAAATAAATAACTGCATAAATGAGTGAGTTTGGCAGGAGGGAAATTCCTCCCCTCTCAGCTTCCCAGAACTTCCCTTTCCTTCCCACCCTGCTGGCGAGGAGAGCAGACCCGGGGCTCCGTGCGGCAGATAAGTGCCTCCCAAGCTGTTTGCTCCCCACCAGGGAAGATGGCAACGTGGCACCGTTCCCCTCCGAGAGCAGGGGAGGATTTCCTGGTGTAACCCTGGATCACAGAGCCATAAAGGTCACTGAGAGAACATGCTGGGATCCTTCTCTTCAGCTCTTGTAATGGTATTAGCAATGACTGTTTCTTACTCAATCATACTCCCAAAGGATTTTCAATAAACTTTTTATGTGCCATAACTGTTACATTAAATAAAGCTGAAAGTATTGAGTAAACTGACTGTAAATCACTTTAGATGCCTTGGAATTACATTAAGTGTGAGAATTATGGATCTTTTGCTGCTCGCAGAAACAGAGAGACGACAGAGCCAGAAATTTTTATGCTGCCAACCCTTCTGAAGGTTTTTTTAATTATTTTTTACACCATACAACAGGCTTCTCCTCCTGTAAATGGCTGGTTCAGGGACATGTTGGGATCGAGTACCATCCCTGTGGTGTAGGATCTTACGGTGCTGGTGGGTATTTTCCCTTCCTATCAAGCTGGGTTGGTTTTCTCAGTCTGGAAATGGTAATTAAATGCTGGGGCAGCGTTACTGTTAGCAGAGCTGAACAGGCTGCGAGTTTTATTGCATCAAGAGTGATTTTCTGTTGGTAGCCTGACAGCCAATACTTCATCAATACAAATATATATTTTGATATAAATAAATGCTGAGGAAAGATCTTCTGTCTCTACTGTTTAGGCACCCCGGAGTTAACTTAAATGTATGTTACATTTAATGTCCTACAGAGAGACGCTCAATTTAATAAAAGCAGCCACAAGTGCCCTGCACTACAGAATAGATGAACTTCTCGTTTTCCCATGTTTCCCTCCTCACACGGTGTCTCTCTTACATTTCACTGTCAATGACTGGGACCTAAAACAAGCTTTGGAACATGCACCAGATGCTTTGGAGCAAAGGTGGAAGCAGAAGAGGGAGAATGGTCAGCCAGGTCTCAGGAGCTGCTCCATGGCTTGGCCTGGATCTTTCTTGCTGGGTACGTCCTGCCGTCGAGAGACACTGGCTTTAGTCTCCAAAGGTGAGAAGACCGGCTCTGACACCCCTCCAGGTGGAGGAGACTTCTTCACTGCCCCGTTGGTTGGACACCGGTGGACGTGTGGCAAGGAGAGCGGACCGCCCAGGAGCTTTGCTCCACCAGCCCCGACGGCACCAAGTGTGGCGAGCAAAAGGCAACGCGTCTGCCCAGAGCAGCGCTTAGCCCTGAGTGAGCCTGGTGGTAGCAACTGCAACTCGTCTGGTGATAAACGAAGGCAGGAGCAAGCGGACTGGCCAGTGAACTCGGCAGAGGCTGGACCCAAGCGTGTGAAACCTCTCTACCTTACCGATACTGCATTTATGGATAGGGACCACAGGAAAGCTCGGGAATTCTGTGGGTCTCCCACATTTTATACTGAGCTTTACTTTCTCACATTGCTAGGGCTGATGGTGAAATGCAAATATGAACCCAGGGTCTCAACCTCGTCAAGCAAAATGTGCTTTTCGTAGCTGGGGACCCACGGTACGCAACCTAAGAGCAGGTTTATGCTTGAGGGCCTGATTCCAAGATATCCTAGCTCCTCAGACATGAGCAGGCTGGGACTCTCTTGTTGTAACCTCCTCTTCGCATCCAGCAATATGTCAGGGGTTTGAGACGTTCCCCTCAAATTCGGAGCAATCAGGCAAGGCTCATATCTCATCACCCCTCATCTCCCGAAGCTGGCGGAGGGCTCAGCCCGGCAGTAACAGTGGCAGCCCCAGCTTATCC